>NW_020955626.1:518570-549139 GCF_003031625.1 Empidonax traillii | reverse complement strand
AATAGCACACTAGAGATGTTAGCCATGATGCAGAGTACCAGAGGCTGTGGAGTAGGAAACCTGATATTGCAGGGGGAAAAAATGACAGTCCTATTGCTCCTCAGTGTGGGAGACATCCCTCCCCGAGAGCGGAGTTTGCATAATGGCATCCTGCCTCAACTATTTACTTATAGGTATTTTAATCTCGGGCTCTTTTCTTTTAGTGCAGGCGTAATTACTGTAGCTCGCTCCTGCACTTATTAACTGCGCAGCTCGGTTACTGATTCCGTCTGGACAAATTAGTTTTAAAAATGACTTTGGAGAGAATCCGTGCGGTGTGCCTGCACAATGTATACACTGTATACGTAATGTGTGCTGGGTTAGGGGAGCGTTGGGGTCTGACGAGAGGGAATTGGCATAAAAAAATTAAAGAAAAGACGACAAAGGGCACGTCTTGGAGGCTGAGGGTTGTCGCACAGACAGCACTTGGAGAAATGTGGAAAAATGTGCGGTGAGGCCAGAAGTAGTAGTTTTGGTTCCCAATTAACTATTTCCTTCGTTTGAGTAACTCCTCTCAAACAGAAGAGTGTGCTGTTCCACCACATGTTGGAAAGTGTGAGAATCTGAATAAAATTTCATCAACCTTATTAAAATATGTAGGGACTTTGGTCTTCTTGGGTACGAATCAGCCTACAGACTCAGAGGCATTTATTAACAATAAGACTGCTGAGGTTTTTTAATAACAAAATTACAAATACCGTGTCTAATTGTAAGTGTATTACTTTTATGCACCAGTTAAAAAAAAAAAAAAAAACTTTTTATGAGGAAAAGTACCTCAGTCAAAGCACCTCGTGTGATTAGTGCTATTGTATTCTTAAATTTTGATTGATAGAGATAATAGTTTTCACTTAAAAATACAGACAGGTACTTTAACTTTCCATGACAATAGCTATTTGCATTTCTTTTATCTTTTTGTTTAACATTTGTGGGGGTTGGGACGGATTTGATTATTAACTCTTATTGCACATCGAGGTAAATGCTAAAACAAAGCTTTTGTTAAAGCTTCAAAAGGTAAAACAGCAAATATTGTTTTTAGGCTTCAATATTTAAAGGCTGTTAAAGGATACCTCGAAAATATTTTCACATGACCACGACCAGGAGTGTCACTCGCCTGCCAGGTAAGGGACGGGCCCGGGGGCGGAGTGGGGGGGGGCTGTGTGGGGGGAGAGCCCCCGAGCAGCGCCGGGGTCACGGCAGAGGGGGATGAAATGAGTGTCTCTGCGCGTCTGTGTGTGTGGAAAGTGGCGCTGGGAGGTCGTGGAGAACCGCCAGCCTTCCTTCCCCGAGGAGCCCGGCCGTGGGTCCCAGCCGGGCAGCGGCGGGGCCGGGGGCTGGAGGGTGGCCGCGGTGCCCACAGACAGCCCCGGGAGCCCCGCTCGCCGCCGCGCTCGGGAATGGCAATTCCTCTCGTTACTTCCCACCAGGAGAGGTCAAGTTTTCGGAAGGAGAGTTGTAACACAGGCACAAAATGGTTAAGGCTGGCACCGAGGCACGGGGAGTTATTTTAAGAAGCGGGGAAGATCTGGCGATACGAGCCAGGCGGCAGCGTTTGATGGCTGGCTCTGGCTGCGGGAGATGGTGGCCCCTGGCTCAGGGAGGGTGGGAGATCTGGCAGAGGGACATGATAGCCCCTTGGCTCGGGGAGATGGGATCTGGATAGGGAGATGATGGCCCCTGGCTCAGGGGATTGGCATCTGGCTCAGGGATGGCCTCTCCTCACCTGACAGCCTGGCTGCTTCCTCACCTTCACCTGGGATGGAGTCAGTGAGGGCCAGCTCTGTTGCACAGAGCGATTCGCGTGAGGCGAACGGCCGGCCCGTCGTTAAAAGATGCAGGACTTGGCGATCGCAGTTCAGATTCCGTGTTGGAAGCGAGCTGTTCGTAACTTGTCTGCGAACTGCACCCGTATTCCCTGTAAGAGCTGTTTAAAAAGCGGGGGAGGAAAGGATCGTGATTAGTTTCGTAGCATTGGCTTACACTGAGTTATTCTTTTCCAAGGTTACGGTGGACTTGAAAGGTAATATTATTTTGAAAGAGCAAATGTGCTGTGCATAGCTTTGTCCTCGTGCTGTTATTTATTTTTATTTTATTTTACTGCTGTTTAGAATAAATAATAAGCACCAGCCAGAGATCCTGAACAGCCTGCTAATGACTGAAAATGAAAAATACAGTATGATTTGCTCCCTCCTTCCACCGAGAAGCAGCAAGGTAGCAAGCATTGATATCCCTGTATTTTGGCCTGTACCAAATCCATTTCCCCCTCTTCAAAGCGAGGTGGAAGAAGTGCACTCAGTCTCTCACAGTTTTTACTGTTCACCTGCATTTCACTTTTGGAGGAGGTGATAATGACTCCTGGTGTAGAAAATCTCCTGTACCATGCCTCCTGAGGTTTAATGTATGCTGCACGATAAAAAGTGGCCACCTTGACAGTGGTCAGAAAAAATTATTTCTCCCTCAGATTATTTAAAATATTTAATTTAATGTATTTTTTTTTTTTTAGGTTGCTTAAAAGCTCTTTAAAATAGCTGCAATAAAACAACTGCTGACCACCCTCAAAGCAATTCTACACATGATTTGTGTGTGTGTTACTGCAAGTAACCCCATCAAGTGCACTGTGTGAGAAGAGTAACCTGTGTGCAGGATTGGGCCACGAGCCTGCCTTGAACCAGATGTTGCTCTTCACGATCAGTGTACATCCTGTATTTTCAGAATTAGCAAAATACCAAATGAAGAGCATTTATTTTTTCTTGTACAAACATCCAGTTGACAGAATCACAGACTGTGTCTTTTCTCTCACTGGACAAAAAAATAATGATTACAAGAATAGTAGGACATATTTCATATTTCAGCCTGTGTGCAGTTGAATGTGACTCAGGGACTTTTGAAAGGAAGAAACAGCTGTATTAGGTGGTTACGGTTCACTTTATTTAGAAGCAATTACTGCACAGAAGTGCTTATTTTGAGGATCAGGTTTTGGTATTTTAAAGCTTCCAGGAAGCTTTTTAGTAAATATTTTAATCAGACACATTAAATATATTTCAGCTGGTCTTCTATAAGAAAAATGAATCAAAATCTTATTTCTAAAACACTTTTTTCTTGTGCTATCAGGTGTGTACAGTTTATATCTATATATATATAAAAATATATATATTTATTTTTTTTATAAAAACGTGCTTTCTAGGTAGGGAAGGTGAGATTCCTTTGCTAGTTTAGGTTTTCTATAATGAATTGTAGACTTCTTAGGGCTGGGACACTGGCAAAAAAAAAAAAAAAAAAAAAAATGTACATGCATAATTTTGACTGGGGAGCAGCTCAACTGGTGTTCTACTTTCCTGTGTAAAATTACTCAGAGCTAGTTTGTGTGGGATCAAGGTCCTTGTCGATCTATTTTTGGCTATACCCAAGGCTCTTCTCATTTAGATATTAGTAAAAATGTTACTGTTTTAAGTAGACTTTCATTCTGGGGTGCTCTCTATTTCTGTGTATTCTCTATATTATTAGTTAAATTTGGCTTTGCAGTGATCAGTTTGAGTTAGGGCTCCATCCTGCAGCCTCCCTGAAATGACCTCCCTGCCCTGAAGGAGATCACTAAATGAAATAAGTGTTCTGGGATCAAAAGAGTTACAGGGTGCAACCTGAGAGCAGGTAAAATGGCAAAGCCTCTGATCTTTTTCTGGTCCCTTGGTACTGGGTAAAGAGGTAGGACCTGATCCAGAACAACTGTGGGGCTTTCTGTTGAAGAGTTTATGGCACTGACCCAGGTGGTGATCTTTTTAACGTTATTGTTGCCTTTCCAAAATCCTGCCAAAAACACTATTTTAGAAAGTATCTTCATATCCAAGGATTTCAAAATATGTTACTGAAGTATGTGCCCATCTCGATGGTGGGTAAACTGAGGCACGTGGTGAACAAGTCTCACATTTTCGGGAATATCTGGTAAAATCTGTGCAGGGTACGTAGATTTGCGTGGACTGTTCCCTGTGTGGGATACCAGTTGAGCCTTGGGGATGGCTTTGAGGGGTTGGAAGCCTTCCCTCTGCTCGTGAGACAGCAGGACCACTGCTACTCGCCTGCAAAGTGGATTTTTGTTTGTGGTTTGGTTTTTCTATTTTAATCATCTCCTTGGGGGGAAAATATGAGTGTAGCGAAGTGTGTTGCTTTGGTAGGATGGGATTTTTTCTTTGTTTGCTCCACACACACACTTGCAGTGTTGATGGTACTTTGTGTTTATCTTAAAGACAGCATGATGGAAGGAATGTGTGTTGCCTACATCAATTCGCTCACCCGTATAAACATTTTCAGGAGGAAAGTCTGTATTTGTGTTTTCTACGTTTTGAGATACTCAACTTTTAGACTATTAATGAGAAATTTTCACAGGTGGGAACAGCTGTCTCTGCTGCTCATTTTAACTTCAATGGTACATTATCCAAATTTTTGAAAGCCAGGTAGCGTATAGCCAGAGTTAGATAACCAGAAACAAAAGCAGTCTGGCTTTTAATCAGGCAGTAATTTGTGAGGAGAGCTGAGTCCTCCTCAGTGCTCTGTGTGTGTGTGTGTTGCCCTCAGCAGACCCTGACGGTTGGGCTGGTGTTACCGGGTTTCCTTGGAGCGCGTTTGGTTCACGTGTCACAAATGTGTTTAGAAAATGTTTACCGGCCTTTTTCAGCACTGCCCGAAGAGATACTGAATGCACATTTTATGCAAATGTGTAATTTTCAGCAGTTTCCTTAAAAAGTACGTTTTAAGATGGTTCATTTGCTATCATGAAGACTTAGGGTAGAAGTGAAGTCTGCTTGCCAAAATACTGCCAAAATAAGGATCTGACTGCCAAATACCCAGAAAATTTATAAAACAGATAAATATGAAAAGAGGTTTAAAGTGTCAAACCCACGATAACCCCTGCAGCAAAGCAGGATAAAAGCCTATATTGTTGCTAATCTAAGAGCACATCACATGTCAAAGGTCATGTATTTTACATAAAAGATGTATTGTTTTACATACTCTCAGGAAGGTGAGCCCTGACCTATTATGATGGAGTAGTGTTATGTCCTTTACAGTGCAGAATAAGGAATGTCTTATATGTCTACCTCAGCAAAGCATGTAGGGCTTCAGATACAGCAAACACGTACAAATATTGGGCCCTGATGTTCTGGTACTGCACTACAAGAATTGTGAAAAGCTTTTCAATCAAAGCATAAAAAATAAAAATAAAATGCCAGTGAGAAGCAGATAAAACCAATATTCATTTTATCTCATCTCAAGGTAACCTTTTTTCTTCTGGCTAAAAATAATCAGGTTTCAATGGTAAAGAAATAATGCCTCATTCTCATTGTGAAAACATTTTTCCTTCCAAAATAAATGGCGAATGAGTTCATATTCTCTTGAAACAACTTAGTGAAGATTCTGATTTTTCCCAGAGGTTGGTATTTTACTGCTTCAGTAAAAAGCTTCACCTAGTGATGCAAATAGTGCAACTTACCATTTGGTGAGTTTCACAAACACCCCCAAAACTCCACATCACTGTGTGAATTTTGTGAAATGGAGTTTCACGTAGCTCTGTCTTACACATCCACATGTCACCGACTTTCCGTTTCGTATGATGTCATCTGTGTCACCAAATTATCACATATTTCTTTCTGTCTGTATTACATATTACTCTGCACCCCTGCAGCAGCAGATCAGCATTTCAGTGAAATTATGTTATAATTTTACTCTGTTAAAGTATTTGGTCAATTGAGGTGGAATTAATTCTGAATGCTGTTAGTGGTTTGAGTTAGTAACTTGATCTAAATTAATAAACAAATGTTTTTCTTTTCTCTTGTACCATATGTTGATCCCAATTACATGAACAGAAAGTGGCAGATTGTCATGTTTCTTAAAAGATTACATACTCTTTTGCATAAGAGAGAGTACACAAGATGCAGTAATATACAGGGTAAAAAAACCCTACACGTGCTGTTTTCTCCCTCCTACTTTTTATAAAGATACACTTTAATTATTTCTCTTTTTAATACCCACTGCTCTTGCCACCTTGGCATGCTTGGTGTGCTCTTGGTAATGCTTAATGAGAAGATATCCCAAGACAGTAAACAACTTTTTGAATCAGGAAGATGCAGCTAGTTTTAAAATCTCATCTAGGACTGTGTCTCTATGGAAAAGGATGAGAAAAAAGAAAAGATCCAGAAGCTAAAATAGCAGTGGTTACAAATGGTCTTAAAATGCCTTAAGTTAAGGAGAACCCATTCAGACAATAGTCAGATTTCTGAAACAAAGAACTGAACTCATCTATTATTCAAACTGAAAATAGATTGATAGACATCAAGATTAAGAAAGTTTATGCTAGAGAACAAAGATGTCTCATCTTCATGGTTTTTTTTTTTTTCCCTGCTTTTGTTTCTTCCCAAAGACTAAGTTGTTCGTGCTCAAGAGCCTCACACTAGCTGGTACTGATCAGCACCAGTCCTGTGACTTGATTGTTTTTATTAACTCTCTCTGAAAGTCATTCACCATTAAACACGATTAGATTCATTTGTTGCTTTATTTATGTTTGTACTTGCAAATGTGCTGCCAATGAAAATGCTTCGGGTGTTGTTGCTGACACTGACCCAGAGTCACGTGTGTTACCTTCTCTCTCCGCAGGGTAAGAAGAGTGACCTTTTTGGGTGGCTGTAACTGAAGATTGCTTTACAGGAGCAACTGAAGAAGGTAAATACAAATACTCTTTTGCACACAGTTTCTGAAGTATGTATGAAGAAAGGATCTGATCCTAAAAACACCAGGACTGTGCCTCAGTTGCACAAGTAAAAGCTCATCTGGCAACGTGGATAAAGTTTGCAGCGTTTGACTTGGAGCTTTGGGAGCCACTGCCGTGCCTTAAACCCATGCTTAGCATGGGAAGCCAGCAGTTTAGGTATCCAGTTATATTTTAGGAGCAAGGCCACAAAGATGCACATTTTGGCTTTGGGCCACGTTCCAGGAAGGCTGTTTGGTAGCAGGGCAGGGCCTGTGTGTAAATGGGAAGACCCTGCTGTGGCTGGTCTTGGTGGCCACGTGGCCAGCTCCATAGCCCAGCATCCATGGGTGCTGGTCTGGGAGCTGCAGCAGCACAACCCCACAGCAAGGTCCCCCAACAAATCCTTAGGGAATGGTTAAATCAGCTTCACTGCTACTTTGTCCCAGGCTGAGACACTCCTGGATTTACAGCAGCGCGTCGAGCAGAGCAGGGGAGCAGAATTTAGCTGTTAATTTGATTGCTTATTATCTCTGCAGAAATTAAAACACATGCTTTTTAGTCTTTGGGAGCACAGCAAAAAGGAAAGAAATATCGCTCTCCGCAAAATGATTTTTTATTTAAAGCAACGTGAAAGTCCCTTGCTTCTAAATTAACTCCTTGCCTCTCTTCTTGTCCAAAGTTTCAAGTTGGAAGGGGAATATTAACATCACAAAAGTGGTGATTCACAAAATTAACTTGCAGAAGAGAAGAGTAACGCAGATCAGTGTTTGGTGCTGAAGGGTGTCATCTGACTGAGGTTCATATGGCTGCTTTATAATCACCTTCTTTCAGAAATTAATAGTCGGTTAAGCACCATAGCAACAAGCAACACTGATGTAAGCGTTGAGCAGTGGCTGCTGTTCGCTGTGATGTCAGTGCTCGTTAGTGCTGTTCTCTTGACCTTGTTTGAATATAAAATGGTGATTTCATTTTAAACTTAGAATTTTACAGATGACTAAATGCATCGGAGTGAATTAGAGCTATTTTTATTTTTTAATTTTATTAAAATGTACTTGAAGGGGGGGGGAAAAATGTCCCTGTTCTCTTCTGGTTTAAATTAAAATAGATCCGAGGACGATGTGGGGTTTTTTTTTTTCAGTTCTTTGTTGCCAAAAATATCTATTTAGTTAGGATGAAATTCATGAAGTTTAACTGAATATTGCAATTCTTGGCCATGCCAATGGTATATGTCAGCTATATGATATATGCCTGTCTTCAAGATTCGAATATTACTGGTTTTTTTTTTATGGTGGAACCTGTGAGGTATTAGATGCATTCCAGCTATTGAAGAAGAAGCAGATCCTGCAGTTTAAGAAGACAGCGGTTCCTTGCCCTGCACAGTGGTGTTTCTCTCTTGAGTTTTTGTGAAGAAGGGAAAAATCTGAAGTGCTAGGTGCATTGGGGGCCTCAGAATTAATGGCATTCTGGTTCCTAGTTCATGCCTGGCCATGATGCTGTGTGATCCAGGAAAATTAGGAATTTTGGTGGCGATGAATGCAGGACACTACCTTTAGACTCACCTAAAGTTTGTATGTCTCTAGAAGCAGATATATTTTGTACTACTGCTGTCAGTACACCACGCATACCACACATACCCTCTGTCACACATCCTTCAGCAGTGAGCAGTTTGGGTGATTCACACAACTTATCACTGGAAAAGACCATTAGATTTTTCAGTCTGACCTCCTCCATATTGTAGGTTATTGATTCTCCCCCCTGAGCAGAGCTGGTAAGTAGAGTTCAGCCAAACTTTGTTTCCTAGAAGCTGATCCGTGGGTTCAGTGAGAAGACAGTGAGGACTGGAGAACAGTTGGGTCAGTTGTGGTGTATGTAAGTGGGTGTGCGTTCGAGGACGTGTTTTCAAACTACGCAACAAAATCCAAAACTTGTTGAAAAACAAATTGTTCAACCTGTCCTTTAATGTCAAGACTTGTTCCTCAGAGAAGGTTTGGCTCTGTCCCTCTTCTACTGCAGTGAGGGGTGCAGTTTTCCACAAAAACCTATTTGCTGCGGTAATTTTGCAACATATTTCATAAAATAAAACCATAATGAATGATATGTGGTCCAAGAAACTGGATGTCAAATTTAAACTGGGTGAGAATTGAAACTGCTGAGATAATAAACCATGAGAATAGGAGATAGTAATGGAAATAGTGATAGAGTCCTAATTAGAGCAGTGCCACTGAAACAGGGAAGGTTAAGGGTTTGGTTGATTGAGTTTGAGCTCAATTGCTTGATAGCTTAATTTCAGGTGAAATCCCATCTTCTGAGTTAGCGGTTAAGCCGCTCAGTGCAGTTTCAGAGCAGGACTCTACTCCTCGAGGAGCAGCCGCGTGGCCCCGGGCGTCCCCGTGCTGCGTGTGAGCCTGGCCTCGGGCATGTGGGGTGGGATACAGCACAGAGCTGGTAAAATAGATTTTTATTCTGCGTGTTTTGTTTGCTTTCTTTTCTTTTTTTTTTTTTTTTTTTTTTCACCCTCCAAGGAGCTCTGAACAGAGGCACAAATAGCAGAACAGATCCAGCAAGGGGCTTTGATGGTTAAACCTCCAGAATTAAGATGTTTACATTCTCCTTTATTTAGCACTGTTAGGCATTATGCCTAATTATATGCCGGTTTTTCCTCAAAGTAAGAATTTGAAATGTTTGATTCGGGGAGAAGGGAGGGGAAATGTATTTTTACAGAATTATGGACAATAGTGTTAGTTTTCCAGAAGTCATTTGTTTAAATGTATGTAAAAGCATTTTCAATAATCAAACAGTGTTCAGTGAGCATTGTAAATCAGGGATAGCTTGCATACTGCAAAACCTGAAAAGTACAAAACATGCTACTAAACTTGTATATTATTGATAACAAAAGGCACATGTAGACTTTTAAGATAGCAAAGATAGAATCCTTTAGAAAACCTTAACGGCGAAAAAATCAACACAAAGGATTTAGCAAAGTTTCACTTAGTTTAAAATTTCAAATCTTAATGCTTGTCAGAGTTAAATGCTGATTAAATATTGATAATAAACCAGAGGCTGCCTCCTGTAACTCAGAGTTGAATGAGATGATCAGCAGATAAATCTGTGGGTTTGAGCTCTAACTTTCTTATATAGGTTTATTTTCTCCTCTCTTCAAGCCAGGAGAAAGGTCAGAAGAACTTTTTTTTCCTTGGCTAAATATGAAAAATGGATTGTGTAGCTGGTCTATGTGAAAAACAAAGTGGACAAAAAGAGAATTACTTTTTCCCAACTTTGTTTCATCAGGAAGAGAAATGGTTCTCAAAATCACATTGCCATGTTGCTGTGCCACCTCTTTGCTGACCATTGCAGGCAAAGCCTTGAAACAAACTTTTTCAGAGACATTCCTGTTTAGGCAGGGCTCAGCAGCATGTGCAGTTTCTCCCCAGAACTCTGGTGACTTCCAGAAGTTGTACTGGTGACATCCTTACTCCTGTTTGCCTTTCCCATTGATGCCTGCTCCTCACCTGCTGGTGGGGTGGTTGTAGCTGGAGCAATCAGGCCGCAGTCAAGACTGGATTTATTTATTTGTGGACTGTTGGGAGAGGTTGTAATATTATTCTACTTGCGAAGACCTTGAGTTACTCCAAGTTATTCTTCGTAAGGTTAAAGGGTAAAGTGTGGTACAAAGTGTTTCTGTAATCTCCAGTAACAGAAATTACAACATTACCTGCATGTTTTTCAAACCCTAAAAAGGTGGTGTGTGGATCTTTGGAAACACAAAGTGCTTGAAGACCTTACCTATTTGAATGAAAAGTTTAGTCCAGAGATGAGTGAAGCTGTGACTTTTCTTAAACAATCGACTCAAGAAGATACAGAAAATAGATTAAGAGGTTTTGGAATAGTTTAGGAAGTATCTGAGCAAATCTCATTAACATGGCCCACTGCTTGCTGTATTGAAGACTTCAAAGATCTGTCAGAGTAGTTCTTTCTGTGCTATTGTCTGCCAGCATTAGCAATCTCAGAGAACATGTTTCTTTTGTTTGCTTTTGGCCCATTTAGCTGTTCTTCTTTTTCTTCTTCTTCTTAATATCCCTTAATATTTTATACATCTTCAAGTGGGTTGGTTAGAAAAACACTTTAAGACAGTCAGTAGCAGGTTTTGATCCTCTTATCCAGTGCTTTTGGGCCCAATCCTTCTAGTCTTCATGAAGACTGCAAAAGGAAGAAAGATTTGGCCAGTATTTTGCATAATCCTGCAGCATTTCTCCCATTACCTTCTGTAGGTGCTTGCTATGATCTTCAGTGAAATGCAAGTGCTCATTTGTATTACTCAACTTGCAGTCAAAGTACTGTCACCCCTTTGGAATCCGTGAAGAACACGCAGCACGAGGCTGAGAGGTTTGTGCACCTCTGGATTAGCCTAATCTGCACCCACAGATCAAACACAGGGTTAATATATTGAAAAGGGTCCAACGTGTAAAGGTTGTGACTGCATATTGAGCAGCCAAAAAGGATGCACTGATGTTTGCCTGTTGTTAAAAAGTGCTGTGGGGTCTATTAAGCTAAGGTGTTACCAGAGGAGGTCCGGCCTCTCCCTCATCTGGTAAATTTTGTGCTAAAATGGTTAGACTGGCAAGTGCCGTCACGGAGCTCAGGGCTGCAGCATCCCTGCCACAAGCAGGTGTTGAATTCCTCCCTCCTCACTCTTCTCTGTAGGAGGGAACTTGAGCTGTGTGCAATCCCAAGAGGGAGACCAGACATCCCAGGCAAGGCACTGGTATGTCTGTGAGGGATTTTGTTCTTGTTGCAGTGATTGGGTTGTGCTGTTGAAGCTGGTTGGACTTGTCAACCTGAGCCCTTTGGGAAAGGCTGCTGTAAAAATGGTGTTCCAGAAAGTTGGAGCCTGTTCTTGTGCCATCAGTGATCCATGAGCAGCATTATAGGAGGACACCCTTTTTATTTGGTAGCTCAGGCTAAAACAGGACATTAAAAAAAAAAGGAAAAAAGGTTAGTTTTTTGTCCTGCCCACATTTCTCATTGCAACACATGAAAGCATTTTTCACTCTGTGAATGGCAGGAACTTCAAACACCACCTCTGAGATGTTTAATTGCTTGGTGTTTCTCCAGTGCAACCTGTGAATTTTAAGCTGTGGCTCTCCCACCTCTGCTGGCCATACACTTCTCAGTGTGTTTTGCGTAATACTCCTTAATTGCTCAAAAGGGTCATTTCTGACTCTGAGCTCACTGTTTATTTTTTTTAGTAGGGTAGCACAAACATTTGGACGTTTGTAACTAAGACTCTGACGTCATTTCCATTGCAAACCATTAATATCCATAGTTTATAATACGGCTTTTCAAAATAGATTTTTGTTGTAATATGATGATCTCTATTTTTTTTTTGAAGAGTAGAATTGTTATCCCTCTTAGAAAAAAAAAAAGCATCTTTTGAGTCTTTCTTCTCCCATCATACCCTTTTCTTTAGTTTTCACAACTCCTCTGTTTATCTACAGTAGTTGTAATACAAGTGTTTAATTTAATCCTCTGACTTATTAAGGGTTAGTCGATCCCAGTGTTGGGAGGAAATGTCTGTGGAAGGGCACAGCATTTCCTGCTCCTGGGGCACTTCCACCAATGGAACAGCAGTATGCAGTTGTGACATTACTAATTGTCTGTAAAGATCTTAGAAATAAAAAGTGCTACGTTTAAAAGCCAACAACAGCTTAAATCAATAATGTGGGCAGTGAGACCGTTTCCTTTTTTGGGGGAAGGGGAATTTTTGAACCCCCTTTTAATTGGAAAAATGTCACACAGTTATTCTTACAGTTTGTTTTATTGCTGTCATCCTTCTTCATTTAATTTTTATTCCAATAATTGGAAAAGATATATTTATTGGAAAATTTTGCTTCCAGAGCTCTACTGAATGCAAATTGAAAATTGCTAAATATGTTATTATCGGAAAAGCGCAAAAGTCTTTATTCCTCTTCAAGATCTGATATCCAGTGAGAAAAATGTGCTTTTACTGTTTTGTTTCCTTTTGTTTTAAGGAGGGAGAAATGATTGCTTTTGGTGCTACTTACTTAAAGTCTAAAGCTTTGAGCTCACTTTTGGAGAACATTAAAATAAGCCCACAGGAGGTCTTGTAAAAGTTGTAAGAAATTGTAAGCATGTCTGCTGAGTCAATTATACAAGACAAATTGCCAGGGTAAGGCTGCAAGGTTCCAAACTTGTTACTTACTCTCTGCTATCTTTAAAACAATGCATTTCTGCTTTTGACTTCACTGCAGGTAAATGCATGTTTTGGGAGGAAAAAAAGACATTAATTAGACAAAATATTAGTTAAAATTGAAAGAATTATCTGGATTTTAATTCGTGTAGTTAAACAGAGAGTCTGACCTGTCCCTCTTCAGAAAGGTGAATCTGAGAAAATGTAGTTTAAAAATACAGGCTTTGACTTTTTAAATTTCTCCTCAGTGGGACTCAAAGTGCGCAAAGCAATTTTTTTAAGACAACTGGAATTTTAATATTGGAGTTCTTCTTTTAAAAATATACACTTCGAATCTCTGAGACCATTCACGGTTCCCTTTCAGTTTCTTAACCCTGTAATAAATTTCAGAAAATGGCATTAATAGTGCAAATCCAACATGTGCATGGTGTAAATCCCACGTGTATAGTGTGTGCTGGCTAAATCTCCCAGAGTCTGTGTAGTCAGTGTGTCCTGTGTTCATGATCTGCAGGCCAGCTGGAGCATTACCGCTCGGAAAGCTGCCATGGTTAACTCGGCTTGAAATGCATCCAGATCAGCCGACGGATTTTCTAGATACTTGATAAGGTGAAAAAGTCCAGTAAAGTCCTTTTCCTCCTTTCCCAGCACAGTTCAGATGGAAGGCTCAGAGAGAAGCTGGGTAAATAGCTGGGTTTTACCAGACCTGGCTGTGTTTGAAACTGATGCTGAAGCCCTGCAGTGGTTCCCAGCTGGGCTGTGATGCTGTTCTGCATCACCTGCATCCCAGTGTCACTTTGTCTTTGAAGTTGCCCTCCCAGGAGCGGCTGGGGAGGAAGGCTTTTGACCCTCAGTGAGTCCACGTTCAGGGGAGACATTCATTCTTGCTCTCTAGAGCACAGGTGGTGTTGGATTAGCAACAGGCACTTCAGGGATCCTTGACCATCGCTGGTGTGGAATGAAGGGTTCCTGTGCTGCAGCGTTTGCTGGGCACAGAGATCAGCAAACACGGTGGGGTCTGTCTGTGGTGTCTTGTGCATTGCCTTGTCAGCACATCTCACTGCTGCCTTGCAGGTTGGGGTTGTCTTCAGTCCCAGAGGTGTTTAGGGGGGACCATGAGATCTCTTCTGTCCCAGCCTACCTAATAAATCTCACCTGTGTGCAACCCAGACATCTGATGGACTATTGAAGGGAGTCAGACTTTCTGGTCGGTGTGTTGCTTGGGAATATTGACAGTTAGATGGTTTGTGTTGAAATGTTGGGGTTTAATAGAACATTAGGAAGTTGTTTGTTCCCTAAAGTAAATTTGTGCTTTCCTACCTCCTTCCCTGTTTCCTGCTGTCTTCTCCTAGATAGCAGTGAGCAATACCTCTGCCTGGTATTCCCGATGGCTGCATGCAGCGAGGGAGAACCCTGAGCACTCCCTGTGCACTCTGCCATCATCAGGGTACACACCCTCAGTTCTCCTTCCTATGTCTCTGTCTTCCCCCTTAGCAAGAGTAGGGCTGTATCAGCTGGATTTATGAGATGCCAGGTATCTACAGAGGGCAGAGCCCAGAGTACCTCCATGAGTGGCCAGAGCTGACCTGTCCCAAATCTGCTGCTTCCTTGCTTATGTCATTCCTGGGGCAGGATTGAGTTGGCCAGGCCTGAAGCCCTCCGAGAACACGTGGGGCCTTGCCCATTAGCAGACAGGATCTGACCCCAAAAGGAGAAGGAACATGGGCTTAGGGATGGGCATCATGCTCAACCCCAGTGCCTTCACAAAGCACAGTGGAGGGCAGGCTGCTGGTGATGTGGGAGGAGGTTGTGTGTGAACCTGTGATGTGCAAGAGGCAGCGTCAGTCTGTCAAGTTCTTCTTGACAAGAAGTTCTTTCCCCAAGAGGAGAGGGAGAAAAAGGTCCCAACAAGCTTCGTGGACTTTTGAGATCTGTTTAGAAACAACTGTAAAGAGACTTGTCCTCTGACACTGACATCCCGTCTGGGCACCGCCCATGAAGAGTGATCTGTGGCATCATCTGGGTAAGACCTCAGAGTATCTCTGTGGGAGAACTAGAGTTTATCATAGTTTTATATTGGGTTTCCTTCAGCGTGTAACTGGATGCATTAACAGTGACATGATCCCAGTGTGACCTGGACTTTAATGGGTTTGAACTTGGAACTGTTCAAACATTAAGAAAAAGCCCTTTCTCCCTGCATATATTCAGCAGCTGCTTTTTATATGCAGAACCCAGATCTGCAAAGGTTCACTGGTGGTGTATTTTCAACTTTCAGATGAAAAGGACTAAATAACTGCCAAAAAAACTGGGCTATTTCTCTCCTGATGCAGATGTGTGACTGCCAGGACATGCATACATCAAAAAGACAACGTGCCTCTGAGCCGTTTAAAACCTACTGCTTTGTTTTGTTTTGCTTGAGGCAAACAAAATGTCAACCCCCTCAATCTTGGGAGAGGGTTTTTGCTGTAATGTGTGCTTTGGGCAGAGCCTGAGCCCGCAAGAGAGGATTTGGGGTTCGTTTCCTACCCCTGCAGCTGCCTCACTCTATGGCATGGGGACTGTTTGTTCTGGACAAAGCTTTCCTGGGATTATTTTTTTTTTTTTTTTGACTTTGCACGTTGCCAGCTGTGCATGATGTACCATCCAGAATATGCTCTTTATCCTATATCAGACCTTAACTGTGGCAACAAGGCGGTGATTTGATTTTCCTGTCTGCAATGAGAGACAGATTTGCCCCTTGCCCTCCAGAGGGACATTGCAGGTTAGGTTATCTGGCTGCTGTGTGCTCAGGCAGCTCAGAAAGGTACAAATTGTTCCTTTAACCAAAAAGAAAAAAAAAACAAAACAACAAAAAAAACACCAAAACCAAACCAAAAAGCCCAAAGAAAAAACTCCCCAAAAAACTAACAACAAACCAAGCAAACTCTTCACGGTCTGTTTTTTTTTTCTGCAGTTCCGGAAAGTATGTCCCATTCCTTTCCTGCTCAGCCACAAACCTAAAGCAGCTTCTTTACCAAATTTCCGCTTGGAAGGAGCTCCACTTACAAAGTTATCAGCTACCTGTAAACAGATGGGTGTAGGGGAAGGCCTTATCCCAGCTTGGGTTAGTGTTTCACGTGGAACTCTGCAGTAATGATGGAGAAGTTAGTCACCTGCCACCAGAGTCATTCCCATGGAATGATGATGGAGTGACCCCGAGTAAAGATGTCTCTTTGGAGAGCTGTTGACAGATTTACTGACCACTGGGTCAGACTAGACTGCCCTTTCTTTTTGGTATTATGAATTACTATGCATTGAGTTTACTTATTAAATTGTTAGCAGGTTGTTGTGTTGTACCACGTCCCTGTAATGTCACCCAAGTCACCCTGCCTCACCCCTCCCTCCCCACAGCCAGGGCAGAGCTCTGCTCCAGGGAATCCGTCCTGTTCTTCCAGAGAGTCAAAACAGCATTGTGTTTCTTTTACTAGGGGTGTAAATCCTTGATTCTATAGACCTTCATTTCGTTTTTTTTCTGTAAAACATGAATGAGCTTTTTAGTTTTTTGGGGGGAAAAAATTGGCCATTAATGATGACATGGGATAAAAATGTAGCAGCTACAGCGTATGTTCTGTTGGTTTGCCTTGTCTTATAGGAACATCATTTTTGCACATCACTATTAACAATGCAAACACCCTGAAATGCTAATAGCACTAGTAAGCTTTTAATTCCATGGAATTTATTGCTTGCTGTATTTCCATGAATTTATAACGCTTTGATTCTTAAGAGCCCCATTTAATCAGTTTTGCCTGGCACAGAACATAATAAACAACTTGCTGGTGCTAAAGTGCCACATGGGGGAGGCTGCTAACAAGAAAGTTAAATGCTTCTGCCACTAGCAGTTTCTTCGCTGTATTTTTCATGAGCTGTTACTACCAGCAATGTACTTTGCTGGCTTTAGAGCAGTGGTTAAACACAGTGACAAACCAAACAGCACTCCAGCTCTGTAAACACCCAAAGCAATGCCATTTTTGTTCAGAGCTACAGTTTAAACCAGGCTTGAGGCTCAGTGTCATTTTATGGTGATAAGTCTTGTTTGTGGTGGGTTTTTTTTTTTTATAAAGGTCTCGTTTTTCTTGATAATACGGGGCTTTTAGGAATAATTAGTGAGTGCTATTGATCAAGAAAAACAGTGTGGGGGGAGAGAGAGAGAAAAAATAATGGAAATACCTTAGAAACAATTCTTGTTTGTTTATGCTGTTTGACCATAAAAGTACAAAAAGACTGTCTTAGTAGAAAAATATGAGATTATCAAGTGCTTTAAAGCAGAAAATGTCATTTGAGTCTCAAAACTGCACCAACTTTGTATAATTACCCTTTTAATTATCCCCAGTGGCCCATGAAATTTGTAAAATAGAGCATTGAGAGTTTGATTTACTTACATGTTGCACTTTAGTGTTATGCTCTTAATGAATATTGTTTAGTACTAATGTCAAGCAGAGATTGCTGAGTGCTATAGAGGGGTGCATGCTGCAGAGCTGGGTATTCTGCAGGGAATTGTGGAAACCCAACCTTAAATGAAGAGTATGTACATATCTAAAACAATGTGCTGTAATTTTTATTGCCTGAATGGAAACTATATTGATTTTTATCCTCTGCATGCAAAGTAGTTTACTATGTTTTCTTTATTTAACCGTGCCAGAGAAATAACCGTTCTTAGGGCAATTATTTGCTTCTGTGTCAGCGTCCTCCTCGTTATGAAGAAGTTACATCCTTCCTCTGAAGGACCAGAAAATGGAAGCAAGCTCTTTAATTTGCCCTTAGGACCTAACTGGTTTAGCCTCTGGTAATGGAAATAACAGTAATCAATATTTGATGTGGGGTTTCTGTGGGGTATCCAAATATCATTTATTGCCAAGGAATTGCTGGAATAAGCTTGTGGGAAATGTAATCCAAAGTGTGGTCTGGAAACCCGGCTAAATTAAGCAGGCATCTTCAAAGGTGAATGGAAACGTCCGTGAACAGTAAGAGTAAAAAGAAATGAAGCAGAGTCTGAAGGGTTAGATAATAGGATGTAATAGCTGGTGACCTATAAATTATTGGTACAAATCTGAGTGAGGTGGAGACTCTGTAGGAAGTATTTGCATTTGAAAATGGTCATAAAATGCTTTCAAACAATGGTCTGGTCCTCAGGATCCATCCACTGACAAGCTGGGGAGATTGGATGCTGTGGGTGGATGGCTCTCAGAAGGGTGGGTTGCCTTCCTCTTGCCTCACTTTCTCCTTTCAACTTTTGAATTTAACAAGCATTAAGAGCAGCATCAAGTGCTTGTATGTGAGCTGGACCAGTTGTACAACTGCTTTGGCATCTCTTAATAGTGTACATGACCAGATTCCTCCAGGGAAGGTGGAAGGTCTGAGATTTTACTTCTCCTTCCCAAACTCTTGTTCCTGTTTTCCTCCATCTACTGCTGTACCACTCTTGGTACTGCTCTTATCTAGCTGTGTGCTGGTTTCATAATTCTGCTGAACTCATGAGATTGTAGGATGGATTCACATTTCATGGATTAGTTTTTATGGAGTTAAACTCAGCTTTTAATTTTTTTAAATAATTTATGAATGTTTCTATACATTTTTCATATATATTGTTGATATGTAAATACTGTAGTTGTAGGAGAGAAACAAGAGAAAACCAAGGATTTTGCAACTTTCATATAGTTCAGAGAAAATCTGAGTTTAAGTCCAGCCTTTAAATAAATGGCACAGATCTGTTTACATCCCAAGGACCAATATTTTAGAATATAAATTTTTCCTAAAGTAAACAGAAGAGTGGAGTGTTTGGTGTACAGCTGAAATTTGGAAAGGCAAAGTTGTAATAGCTGTTTATGGAAACAAATTCCAGGGAGCTGATTTCTGGAATTCTGAAATTTGAATTTATTTATGTTTGAAAATATCTCGTTTGAAAGAAGCTCAAGGGAACAACCTATGAGGAGGCTAATTAAGCATTTCTGTGCGACACTGAGCACAATGGGGCTCCTTTTTTGTTTGTCCTGAGGCCCCGCAATAATAAACAAAATAACTGCTAATAATTGGGAGCCTTGATTTGAAGCTGTGCTGACTGCAGGACTCGGGCAGTGTCAGTTTTCAGTAAGTGCATCAAGGCTGACCTTGAACTCGTGTGTGCTGATAAGAGCAGTGCAACAGCCCGGTCATGCCCTAGAGCCTGTCGTAGTGCTCAGCACTGCTGGTCAGCCTTGGCCGGTGTTTCTTTTCTCCTTGCCTCGTGCCCTTTCTTTGGCCAAAGGCTGGATGCTCCAGTCTCTCCTGATGGAGAGAGTCACCTCAGCAGCAGCACCACAGATCACCCAGATGCTCTTTGTGCCAGGAAAGCCATGCCCAATTCAGCGAGAAGATAAATTTGTTGTAACAGAAGTGGTTATTTTGGCTCAGTTTTATTTTTTTCTGTGGTATGTTTGCTGTCTCCTCTACCCCTGTGCATGGGTGCATGACTCCCTTCTGCTTGTACAGCTTTTTAAATGTGTGTGGTATCACATCACACTCTGTCCTTAGTACACCAGGAGATTGTAGAAGACAGTGTATTTGTCTGGTGTTTTGCTATTGAAAGGGTTGGAATTTTGCCTGAAAGCCAAATTGCATGGCAGGAGATTACAAAACTTTTAGTTTCCAAATCTGATTTTCCTCCCTTGTGAATTTTTCTTGCTTGCTCAAAGACAAGATTCATCTTGAACAGCCCAGACTGAGGTGGAGCTCATAACCACGCCGGAAAGCGTCCTGTGGCTTGGAGGAGCAGCTGGTTGGAAGGAAGACGGTTCTTCAAGGAGCAGTCAGGGCGCTTTCAGTTCTCACCCCAATCTCACTTCATACTCACACACAAGCGTTGGTGGGCTGTGGTGACAGCCCTGTCTTGTCACTGGGTGTCTAACGAAGGTAATAATTAGTCATGACACTGCCCCGCCATAACGGACAGTTGCAAGTTGTCATCGCAAATCTTGCATCTTATGAGATCATCTCTGTATTTTGTTTTTTGTCTACGTGTCAAAATTTGTGCAAGAGCGGCACTTTTGGAGCTGTTGAACTGCTCTTGTGATGGTTCTAAAAAACAAATGAATAAAAAATCCACAGAAAAGTAGAAAAAGGCCAAACCCCAATATATTAACTCAGAGTTGTCCTTGTGCAATAGTCTGGCATCACAGATGTGGACAGAAAGATGAACTCACACCTCAGAAGTAACTAAGAATAAGGGAAATTCCTGAAAGGCAGTTTTACTGCTGTCTAAAATCAAATGTGTGAAGTGGAAGGTTAAGAAGAAGAAGACAACCCTCTGAACCTCATGGTTAGACTCATATTTAGCCATTCAGCTGAGGAGGGGCAAGGGAGCCAAGCCAAAACCATCACAGAGAGCCCAGTCAGATCACTGGAGGCATTCTTGTTTTCAAAGTTGGTAGGAAATAGTTTTCTTAGGGAAAAAAATGGAATTGACGTTCTTTTTTTTTTTTTTTTTTTCTCTCTAGGAGCCAGTTTTCTGATCTCCAGTTCATATTATGAACTTGTACTGGCCTTGAATTTTGAGTCTCTATTTCACTATTTTTCATGAGCTGTAGTTTGTACATTTGTTGGCAAATTGTATGTTTTTGCAATCCTGCAAGCCTGTTGCTCTTAAGGAAAGGAATAAAGAAGGAAACTGTGTTATGTTGAAATGCGCTTTAGATCCTTTTGCATATGCTTTTGCCTATTCTTGACGTGTTTTAGGTGTTTCTAGCGTTTTTCTTATACTTGGTGCCATCATTAGCATTAACAGGGTAACGAGAGTGTAACAAGGATAACATATACCCCAGAGTGTTTTAGCTGATTTCCCTTTGAAGTGGAATGAAGTTGTCCAATAGGCCATAGGCTGTGGTTTGCTGCCACTAGGAGTAGTTTTTGACTCCTCGTGGAATAGGTAATCTCTCCTGGGGAGCCCATTGGATTGTACATGCCACAGATAGGTAGATGCCACCTTTAAAATTGCCAGTAAGATTCTGAGGCACCTTTTCCAGCCAAGAACAAGAGGTGCCCGAGATAAAAGAACCATTTGCCCCTGCAAGAATTGTGCATTCACATGATTAGTGAGGCGTGGTATTAAATTATTTGAGCTTTGTGCATAAATATATACTGAGAGAAGCCTTGTAACTGGGGACTTTGACTATAGTTTTGTTCTTCATGGGCCAAATACTCTGCTGTAGATTGGACTGAGAGTATTTTGGTGGAGCTCTGCCCAGGCGTAGCAGCTGAAGAGCTTGTCCTCCGTGTGTGTGTGTTGCTCTGTCCCACACCCAAAGAAATGCCTCCTCATGTTTTATGGGTGGACTTTGCAGCTTGATTGGAAATAGAAACACAGTAAACAGCAACTGCGTCTCAGAAATATCCCCAGCAACACAAACTGTCACTATTTCAGCTTCTCTCCAAGGCTGCTTCTTAGGGGGCTGATCTGCAGCTATATAAAAGCACGGTAACATAAGCTGCAGCACCAGCCCTGGAAAATCTTGTAGTACAGCTAACAAATATCTGCAAAACCTTGTTTGTATGTATGTGTGCTTACGTTTAAGATGCAAACTTGTATCTGAGTGTGCTCGGCTCCCTGCAGTATATAGCTGCAGAGCTATTTCGAAGAGCTTGGAAGAGATGGGTTTGTGGTATGATTTTTTTTCTTTACTGTGTTTTTCTCCCCCTGATGATGTTTATTAACATCTTCCCTGATGTCCAGCTACAAGGGATGGGCGCATAAAAGTTTACATGAAAATACATTTCTCTGTAAGTGCTCTCTCCCTGCGATTCTTTTACAGCTTCAAACCAAAACCAGTTCCATCCTGTTTCATCCTCTACCCCTCAGACCTGATAGAGAGGAAGAATATTTCACTGTCATCTAAAATTCACCTTGTCCTTTACATTTTTCACTATGGTTTGCTTGTTGATTTGAAGTAGCGGGTGTGACCAGCTGTCAGAGAGCCCTGTTGGGAGCCCACTGCCAGGGAGAGCATCCTGGCTCACCCTTGGGATAGGAGGCACGGCCCTGATGGCTTTTTATTCCAGCTTTCTTTCCTCTGGATGCGCCAGCACATCTGAAAGTCTCCTTGCTGACCACTTGTGACTTGGAGCACTGAAACAGGAGCTTGGAGTCAAGGCCAATGATTATCTTTTTTGCTTCACTCCCTCAGCTGGGACCTGTGGCCAGGCTCTCTGGATGCGGTTCAGTGCATTCGGGGACGTGCTGGACATGAAGGATTTGCCTATTTGCTAAAAGAGCTGCCAGTGCCTGAGGCAGACAGGAACTCTTTGGGCCAGTTGAGTTTTCCTCAGCAAAGAGCACAAAGAGAGCACGTGGGAATATGGGGGGCATCTCCTTAGGCTGAGCTGAGAAGGATGGAAGGGCAGAGCTGTAGCACTGACTCTGTGTCCCCAGGGCCAAGACCTGTGTCTGGGAGAGTGATGCAGCTCCATCTTCCTGATCCCACCCCTTTTCCTTAAGGATTTACGATGCTCTCTGAGTGAAGCCACACTCCTCTGTGTGGAGACATACCTGCCAGCCAGCAGCCTTGCAAGGGCTTTGTGGGGGACAGAAACTTGGTCAGGCATTTGTTTATGTTCTTGTCCAACTGCCTTTAAAGAGCCAGCTAACGAGGTGCCGTAACAATTATTTCAAAGCAGTTTTGGAAGAGAAGCTGTTGTAATGGGTTTAGTTTTACTGCACAGCCATCCCCCCCCCCCGACCTGCCTTGATTTTTATCCTTTAGCTCTGTCCCCTGCCTACATATTCCCCCTGGAATATGTAGGGTGCACATCCTTAACCAAGGCATTGAAAACTTACGGATACTGAGATGCCAGGATCAGTAGATGGATTCTGGGCAAAGTCCTTGTTGTTTTTAGCAGTTTCTGCTGGTTGGGTTGGGTTTGGTTGGTTTGCAAAGGTTTGGCAGGGAATATTTTGATCACCTTTTCTAAGGGTCTTTGCCCTGCTTCTGAGAAACAAATGTACCAAGCACTGCAGTAAAAAAAGGCCTTACCCAGAGTTATTTGGCTCGTTCCTTTCCTTGATGAAGCTTTCCTCTCTGCAATGCAAATAGTACCTTGCAGTATTGGATGTCTTAGCTTGAATACGAGGTGTTTTTAAAAAATGGCTTGATACTGTGTTCCCTGTTAGCCAAAACCCATTGAAAAACAGTTTGAATGTAATAATGTGTAAACAGAGCTGAAGGACTGTTTCTTGTCTCTTACTCCAGCCCCTTAACGTCCGTAGGCTGGAGCTCCAGCAGGTTCTCGGGTAGTTTGGGAGGAAAAATGTGGGAGTTGTGCTAAACCACCTGAGAAGGAATTGCAGCCAGTACAGCCAACAGCCACATTTAATGTTTGGTACGTCATCAGAACACACATTTTGGGAGTGATAATGATTATTTCTGGTACCCTAAGCAGGGAATGTGTACTGTCAGCTGTTGTGGAAACAAATCAAAAGACAATCCTTTCCCTAGCCAATGCAAAAGGAAATATGTTTTCTGCCTAATTTCTACTTAAAAGGGAAACTATGTTGAAGAACTCAAATTTTTCTATTGTTACATTTCATTTCCATTCACCCACTTTTCCCAGAATACTCTTTGTATCTAAATCTATTAAAATAATGGTAGCTGGAAAGGAAAGAGTAAGGCCAGGAATAGGTTCCAAGTGCATATTTCCAGCTGCTCTCCTCAAACCATCCTGTTTTCTTCAACACTGAGTCTGTTCTCCATGAATCAGACTTTTTGGAGATGGAGGAACCTCTTAAGTGTCCAAGGTTGAGGAGATTTTTGTGTGTGTGAGAATGGGTGTGTACCTCTGCGCATTGCCATCAAATCTGATTTTGTGATGAAGATTATTATTATTATTAATATTTTGTCTTTCCTGATTATTTTGCACTACTTCTCTCCAGCAATTTCTTTCTAAAAAGCTTCTGTTGTGAACCATTAATGAAGGCTCGGCCGCTGCTCCCGTGTGGTGCAGAGGAGTGGGAAGAGGGTATGACTTTGCAGAAACATAGGGTTACCTCCAGCCACAGAAATCAGGCTGTAAAAATGATGAATATCTCTCTTCTGTCATCCATAGATCTGACAGTTTTGTATAACTTATGAATTAAACATCTGGGAGGTGTAGATGTATTTTTTTTTCCCCTTTTACAGTCACCAAAATCGAGGCAGATAAGCCGTTGAATAATTTCAGTCACCCAGTAACGTTGCAGCGAGTTTTGGGAGCAGATCTCTGAATTGTCTTTCTTAACAGAAATGGCAGAATTGCTGTTAAGAGTTAGTAAGATCAAGGTGTCACCTGGTGCTGTGTCTTAACATGAGACTTTAACCTTCAGCTCCATGCAGAACAGACAGGACCTTTACTGCAGAGGCCTCATTGAACAGATCCTGACAAAGTAAACAGCGTGACACTTAATTTATCTACCCCAGAAACATGAAGGGCTCAGTCGACCTGATGGGATCTGTGGTTCCAGGGAGTCTAGGTATTTAAAACCTGATGCTCAGCCTGCTAAGCCATCCCCTGCAGCTTTCCTTAGTGCATAAGATATGAAAAAATCTCCTGTCCTGCAAAACAGATATTAAATTGGATACTCTTTCACCCTGCCACGATAAGAAACGCGGCAGAGAGAGGCAGGAAAATGGAATGCTGCTTAGAAAGAAAATATATTTGAATCTAACATAAAAATTGGTGAGATAGGAGGATTTTCAGAGCTAGTAGCAATCCCCTCCCCAATGAGTTGCTGAAAATTCAACTCTCCCTGTAGTTTTTGCACTGGATTGTGAATAAAAATGGTTGTGATTGATGAAGCGTTTGGTGTCTCACTGTAAGTTGGTCAAGAGGGACTTCTAAATCACCCAAATGAAATATTGCATTATCATGAACGGTAACATGTAACTGTTAAGTATGCCGTTGCTTATCATAAGCTCAAGCTGCTCCGGAGCTCTGCCCGGCGAGAAATCTTTGTGAGCACTGGAGCAGAAGAGCCTCTGCACGGCCCAGCAGCACTGTGGGGCTCTGCCCTGCCCTTCCCAGGTGGGGGACACACACAACTTGTAAGGACCGTGTGCTGCGCTCCAGGTGTTGCCTGCACCCTCCTGCAGAGTTGGCAACAGGGGCGGTGAGGGGTATTTTGGGTTTTATCTTTTAGAGAGGCTGAAGAGAGGAAAAGGCAATGTGCCTTTTTTTCCTGAAGAGCGTGGACCCCTTAGTCAGATGTGGAAAGCCTTGGCAATTAATTACTCCCTCCTGCATGTTATGTAGTTATGTTCATACTGGGGCATAAAGCTTTTTTACCAGTGCTGTACGCAGAATGAGAAATGAGAAAACAAAGTTGATGTTTCAGGGGAAACCAGCAAAAAAAAAAAAAAAAATTCTTCTTTCTTTACTGACATGTTCTACTAAAAAACAAAACACTTCTAGAGTGACCCACACCTCTTGTTGAAAAGCGTTGTTGTTCCCCATATGACTGAAAGCCAGCCCTGTTGGGCTGAAGTTTTCTATGTCCAGAACTTTCCACAAAGGCCTTGCAGCTGTTTCTCAGAAAAGGATTAGAGAAATAGATGCTGCCTGGCAGTGTGTGAACACACAACACCAGTTAGCCAAGCAGCCTTAGGATTTTCTGTGTTTTAGGACTAAAATGTGAAAATGAGGAGGGAGGTCACACTCTAGTCAGGGATTTTAGGAATTTTGCTTTGGGTATACCTACACAACTGATCTCAGGTTGGCCAAGCTACAGGTCTCCAAAAATGCTCCAAACTGGATTAAATTCTTTAGTTTCTCTGTAATGGATAGGAAATGTAAGCAACCCTCAGTATGAGATAGGTGATGTGCTCAGGCAGTCATGGTTCATTTCTCTGGCCTCCTTGTCCCTGTCTGCTCGTTTTCCTGCTTCCTGAGCTGGTGATGTCTCCTCTCTATTCAAATCAGGTGGCTTCCTCTACCCCTGCCTGCCAGCTGGGGGGCAGAGAGGAAGAGGACCAGGCAGTAGGTGGGGAATGGTGCTACCCACCTGCCTCCCACTGAAGACTTTTACCTGCATGTTTTCATGTCTGTGCTCCAGTGTGTGGGAGTTTTGTGGCTTATCCAAGAAGTGGTGATCAGGGATGCTCACCATGGTAGGTCAGTGGCGTTCCTTGTTTTCAGGAGTACCTTGGGAGTTTTGGATTGAGTTTTTTGCCAGTGGCAGAACCCTCAGCAAGGGAAGAGTTCAGTGCAAAAGTGGACAAATTCACTGGTAACTGAAAATAAGGTAATTGAGATGGGACATGGTACGTTGGGTGGTGTTACAGGTCACACCTGTGCAAGTATGCATGTATCATATTAAAAAATACTAATATTCTAATCAGTGTAAATTAGAGAAAAGCCTTCCATGTGTGTCCTTGGATCCTGTTGGGGTGAAGTAATACTGCACAGGGTTCAGAGGAAGAGGAGTGAGATGAAGCTGTCTCTGCATTGGTCCCCCTCATCAACAGTAATCTTAACTCCTGAACCTAAACTGAAACAGTCATTAAACTTTTATCTGAATAGGAAAGCTTCACGTTTTCTTGACAGAACAAATTCTGTGGCTACTAATTTATTACTGCAATTTAAGAAACAGACGTCTGTCTGACATGTGCCATGCAGTTCAGGAGGTCACCAGTGACATCATACTTAAAATCGTTATCTTTGCAAACTGTGCATTTTGTGTAAAAGCTTTTATTTATAGGCAGTCATTAAAATTGGGACCTGATATTTACTTTTCTACTGATTAGGTTAAAGAGTGAATATGAACAAAAAGTACCCTCCTATTAGCACCAAGCAGTTTGCAAAGTGTGCTATTCACAGGCAGCCTTTCTAAAGGAATTATATTGAACCATTATGGGCTTACATGGTACATGTTAGTTAATGCATTTGTTTTTTCACTGCTGAGAGTGGATTTGTGTCACAAGGGGTATTTTTTATTTCTTCCTGGTTTCCCCGCAGGTTCTTGTCCTCATCAGTGAGGAGGTGGATGTTTTGTTATGGAAGCGTTAGACTTGCAGAGAAGCGCTGTGTTACTGGGACCACGAGACTGTTGGAGGGTTGGTGGGTCACTGTCACCTCTGTCGCTCTGTTGTTACTGTAGCAGGAGGACTGGGGCAGTTTGGGTTCTTGCCTGTGTTATGAGCATTTTGCTGGGCCAAATTCTGATTTGTCCTGTTGCCCAGCCCCTGACGTGATGAGTGTTTGACCCAAGGCAGGGGGAGGAACTGCTTGGGTGCATCTCTGTAGAGCATGAGCTGCCCTGAGCCACATCTGAGGTACCCAAAGGATGCACTGAGTTGTACCATTAGGATGTCATCACCGAATAGCCTGTGATCTACTGGCCATGTGCCCCTAAAGGGCCAGAGTCAACAGTCCTCTTCAAGTATCTAATTCTTGGGGTGTCCACTCTGCTCCCATGTTTCCTTATCCTCCCATCCTGCCATCTTACCCTTGATGCCAAATGCCCCTACCCACAGCCAGGCTAAATATAATATTCAGTGACTGCTTAAAAGTAGTGAACATGAGTGCTGGTGACTTTTCCATGCCAGGTTTCTCCATGGAAGCACTCAGGTCATCAGGTGTGAGGTTGCCCCCAGCCCAGCAGAATGAGCTGGGCAGGACCTGAGTCCCCTCCAGGGGAGCCCAGGGACTTATTCCTGGGCTGCAAAATGCTGCCCCTCCTCATCAAGGGTCATGAGGGGAGAGAAGAACTCTTCAAAATCGAGTGGCTATTTAGTAACTGTAATGAAAATGATTTTTGACCAAAAATTATGTATTACCAGTTGGCTGAACTGCACAGCATACTTTGTTAATATTAGATAGGGCTGGGTTGTTGTTTTTTTTTTTTTTTCCCCCAGATCTTACTGCTAAGATCACTGGCCCATTTCAATTTTTATTGAAACAAATAAACCCAATAAAAACACTTATGCTGAGAGCTGAAGCTCCACAATAAAAAAAAAAAATTACTCTGTATTGAATTTATTGATTTATTTATTTACTCCAACTGGAAAATTGAGTATTGTGTTAATGTATTTTATAAGAATCACGGTGCTCGATGAAATGGCTAATTTATTTTAGCGTATACATAAATAGCTAGCAATTTTCAGTGAGACAGGCTAATGAAAATGATGCCATGAAATTGTCTATACTATGAGGAGTGATGGAGTCAAGTTATTATTGGTTGAGTGCTGCGCCGTAGTGAACTGGCCATCATGTCTTTGAACTTTTGAACTGCTACTTGGTCGTGTGATTTATTGATTTTGATATCAGCGTGCTAAGTTAACTTTTTATTTTTGTTGGGGGGGGAGGGTCACGCACACAGCACGGATGAGTAACGTGCTGTGTAATTTCATAGATGTTTAGGTTAAACAGGATGGTTGAAAAATTTAGAGCGTGTTAATGGGGCAGGGTTACGCCATGTGGAAAGGCTGAGAGATGCTTGCAGGTACCATTAGATGTCAACACTGGTGTTCTGATTGCTGTGGATTAGCTGAGTACAAGCGAATTTGGCAGGGTAAGCGTGCATCATATTTGTCAGAAATATGTTGCCTTTGTTCTATATTAAGCGTGTGATCTCATAGCAACTTTGTTTGCCTATCTACCTTCAACCTCTCCTCGTGCCGTATCTTATCACGCTGGTGCCTGGTACGGGCTGGGAGCATCAGTGATCCCTGTCAGCCCTTTCCAGAGGCGCGCTCCATGTTCCCGGCCGTTGAGCGGCAGAGGATGCTCGCTGGTGGTGCAGACAGCTCAACAGCTTGTGTGGGACTGTTGTACCGGAGAGCTGCCCCAATCTGCCGTCACCAAGACGTGTAAACTTGTTTCATCTTCTAGCTGTGATCCCCTTCGTAGGCTGGCTTTAGTGCTGAGCCTCAGCATGCAGCGCTTGCCAGCGGCTGCCTCATCCCTCGCTGGGAGGAGATGCTACACTTGTTGTTCTTGGTGATTTGCTTAGGACGTGGAATAGAGGTATTAAAATAACATTGTTCGACTTGACAGTGTTGTCTTGCAGCAGAACTTTTCTCTCGACTGTGCTGGTAGGGAGACCCTTTGCATGGCGGCTGCTCTGAGCTCTGTTTCTGATTAAACCGAATAACTTGACACCTGCATTTTACAATTTGCTTAAAGTGCTCTATCCTGTAAAAGCAGTGATTTCAAAGCTTTAAAGCCAGCAGACTTGCAGGGGTTTGCACAACTTAGCTCATCCCACCAGTTCACAGCGATTGTGCAAAACGCGACTAGACTTTTCTAATCTACTTGCCCCCTCTTTCAAAATTGCAATTTTAGTGCCTGTCCTCCCTATCTCACTTGCTCCCTCATTCTACCATGGGTCTTGGTAATGCATGCGGGCGTTATTGTGTTGTGTTGGGTTTTTTTTTTTCCCCAGTGATTAAACTGACATGTCTTTATTTGGATGTTAAAAGTGCTCTCCCCCTTTTCCCCACTGCATCCCAAAACATTTCCAGCAGCCTCGCAGTGAGCGGTTGGGAAGCTGGTACCACTTGCCTCTCCCCCTCGCTCCCCTTTGCCTCCCCGTTCTTTCATTTAATTTTTTTTTTAATGTATTTTTTTTATTATTTTTTAAAAGAGATGGGCCGTTTAAGCCAGAAAACAAAACTAGTGGGAAAAGGCTAAAAACAGGACTGACACCAACACCATTAGCTGGAAGGAAAAAAAAAAAAAAATTCCATTTCATTGCAACTCTGTTATTGTTTACTTTGCCATACACATCCTAATATGGTTACCTCCCTGTCAAAGCGGCCGAGCCGGGCTGAGGGGCCCCCTCGGGGAGACGCTTCCAACTGCTGCTCAGACAATAAGAAACAAACGGCGCAACTCCACAAAAGGGCTGCCCGGAAAATAAGTGTCAAATAAATCCTGCCGAACTCTTCCTTTCCCGGCACCCGGCCCCCGCCGTGTGTAACCTGCGCGGTGCCCGGCGGGGCCGGGGGGGTGGGTGTGTGTGGGGGGGCGGCTCCCGGCGCTGCCCGCGGAGCGGAGCGGGACGGGGCGCGGCGGGAGCTCCGCGGCCGCGCAGCCGGCGCTGCCCCAGGTGCCGCCGGCAGAGCCCCCCGGGCCGCCCCGCGCCGCGCCGGCGGCGGCTCCCGCCGCGGAGCCGCTTCTTATCTGCGGCGCCCAGAACAAAGGTAGGTTGTTCAACTCCGCGCTCCGGGGGAGGGACAAGTTATTTTTGGAGGGTTGTCTTCCCAGTGCATGACTGGTTGACCTAAAAGGAGGAGAGGAGAGAGGGAGAGAGAGAGAGAGAGGGGGGGGGAAAAAAAAAAAAAAAAAAAAATACGGCAAACCAAAAGCAACCCAGCCCAGCACCGCCACCCCACCGGCACAGCCCGGCGGAGCCGCGGGGCGGGCAGGGGAGCAGCGCAGCGTAGTTTTATTTTTATGCAACTCAAAGAAGCCGGATCCTCCCCCCCCCACATACACCATCTCCCCTCCCCCCCGTAAAATGCCCAGCTATTTCTAGAAAATTTGTGTTGCTAAAATAGTTTAATCTGTGTGCTCTATTTTATTCTTTTCAATATTTATTTTTTCTTCTTCCTTTTT
>NW_020955626.1:507920-518163 GCF_003031625.1 Empidonax traillii | reverse complement strand
AGTTTAATCTGTGTGCTCTATTTTATTCTTTTCAATATTTATTTTTTCTTCTTCCTTTTTTTTTTTTTTATTTTGCATTTGTGATTTTTATGTGCTCATATTCCTCTTAGCGGCTATGAATTTCTATGAATCCTAAATAAGCTTTTCTAGGGATGAGACGTGAGGGGTATTTTTACACGAGGATTTCAACTTTTCGGTTGACATAATCTCAAGGTACCACAGCCTTTTCTGCGACTGTCCAAGTGCTTCCGTGCCCTGCGAGGAGTTATCACGTTGCTTTAAACCAGCCCTTTATGCCATTATTTTTCTTTTTTTTTTTTTTTTAATTCTTCTTTAATCCTGTATGTTGCTCAGCTTCAGTGGATGGTTTTCTTCTCCAAACTGAAACGTTTTCAGGTTTTGCTGTGCTTCTCAGTTTGTTTTGAACACGTAGGAAAATATTAATACAGAGCAGTAAAAAAGAAACAGCGATGCGTCTTCTATTCAGGGGAGGCGGCAAACCTGTTCACTTCTGTGCTGGGAAGTACAGAGAGCAAATCCATAATTCAGTGCAGGAGCAAATGAATTCAAAGCGATGCATAGGATGGGTATTATGTAACTTAATAAGAAATATGGTTTTGATCGTAGGAGCGGACGCTGCGCTTGTAGGTATAAATATCAAATCTAGGTAAGTCTGTGGAAGAGCACTTTTCTTCCAGCCTGCATTAAGCAGTGTTGTGTTCAATCCCTAATTCTTACAGGATTTTGGAAGGGAAGCAGCTCCTTCCTAAATTGAGTATCATTCAAAAAATCTTTTAAATACCTGTTGTGTACTTGCTTGCTTAATTGGCTCTCCCTCTTCCTGCCTCTGCTGCCTGCCTTCCTCAGTTATTATGGGATCTCCAGATTTATTTTTTTTTTAGGAAGTCTTAGTTCCAGAGCAAACCTGGATAGCAAAGCTGTTCTTTCCTTCCTTTTTTTTTTTCTCTCCCCCCCTCCTTTTTTTTTTTTTTTTTTTACACTTAAATATTTTTTATGTATTCCTGGAGATTTCTTTTCTCTACCTTTTTATTTATTTGTCTCTCAGGCTGTTCAGCCTGACCTATGCAAATTAGAAACTCTTTTTAAAATGCAGGGCCAAGTCAGATAATGTAAATAAACTTTTGTACCGCCAAACTTTCATTCTATAACACTGGGATTGATTTTTCTTAAAAAAAAATACATTGCAACTCACGAGTGGTAAACACAAATAAATGTGTTTTGTAAAATCAAAGGGTGTCTTTTTAAACACATTTCTAGATTTTGCTTTTTGGGCTGTGTAGGGGACGATAGGAATTAGTAGCCTTTAATTAGACGTGGAGATATTCACATTTTACAGGGATTTATGTTAGAACATGGAATGGCGGGTGGCTTGTTTCCTCATTATGAATACTCCCTGCACATAATGAGGTTCATCATTAGTTGATGGAGTGAATTTGCCCTAGCTCTACCTTGAAAGGCACATAATTTACATACTACTTCAGAGCTTAGGCTTTAATGGATTCCTCGATGAATAAAATGAAAAGCTACTTTCTTTAAATTTTTGAACAGTGTTTTGATAATACGGATTTAATAAGACATTCAATTTCCTTGTTAAGTATATTTGAAAGTGCATTCCCAATTTTAGCACAAAATATACTTCCCCATGTCGCGTCCTATAATGTTGGATAATACATAAGCAAATATATCAATGTAAACATTTTGGGGAATGTAGAGAGATTATTTTACCCCGTGTGTGTGAGGTGATGCTGGGCTTCTTTGGCCTGGTCCCCTCATGGTTCCTGCCAACCCCGAGTGTGGTAGAACTCACCTGTACTTTAAAATACCTCGGAGCAGACTTGCTCCCCTGTTAAAGCTCATTCTGCCTGAGGAGTGTTTTAACTGTATATTTGCTGTGTACATTTGTGGTGATGGATCTTTGGAAATGTGTCGCTGGCTGTCAGGCTGACAGTGACAAACCCTCCGGTCCCACCTCCCTATTTATTTTAATGAGACGAGAACAGCAAAAACTTCTCTGGTGCAGTTCCACCTCTGGAACTGCTGCGTAGATGTGATTAGATTAGAGTAAATTGAATTGTAGGCTGCCTAATGTGTTATCATGTCATCAGCTTACTCCAGCCCTGGTCTACAGGGTAGAGTTAGCGAGACATCCTCTTCTTCTTCTTCTTCTTCTTCCTCCTCCTCCTCCCTCCTCCCCCTCTCCACGCTTGCGTGGGGCAGGCTGGGCACGGCCGGCATCTCTCCCTTCTGACACTTCCCGGTGTGCTGGTGGAGTTTGAGAGGCAAAAAAATACGAAGCGAAGGCTTGTTTTGATAGAATGTTTTATTACCTGCAAACGATGAGCATATATTAACATTAATAGAATAGTCTGTGTCATTCTTTTTTAGGCAATTTACCTCTGCCACAGACCTGTCTGCTTCAAAATTTTTCTCTGTTCTAAAACATATATTTGTTTAGGGAGTTTTCATTGAAGTGTACATGACAATTACAGCTGTTCATTAACAAAATTGGGTATTTGTTTTAAACTTTAACCAATCACTTTGATATGCTAATTATGGTGTAATTTAATTTGAGCCCTGTAATGATGATGCCGTTATTATGGACATAAATGATGCAGTTAAGCTGAGAGTAATCTCATTTGCATACTGTACATGCCAGTAAATTAAGCCCTTTCTTCGACTGCTTCAGCTTTAATTTTCCACTTCTTTTCACACAGCGCCTTTTCAGCCAGTCTCTTATAAGCCCACTTTGTAATAGTGCTGATGACTGTTTGATGTGGAGAGTTGCTGCACCACAATAATGCAAGACACAAGATGTAACATTTAAAGGATTCATTATCTTACTGAGTGTTGCTTTAAGAAGCTGGGATTAACAAGGGTGGAAGTGTCCTCTCCACGGAGCGGTGTGGGTCTTCCCAGAAACAAATGCAATCTTTATTTTTTCCCCCTTTTTCTCGGTGTACCCTAATAGTGAATGGGATTTGATAAGGCCTCACGGCATTTCTGAGGAATGAGGTAAAACACCATTCATAGCCTTGTAGTACAACATTTGACCTTCTCTGTAGGATATTTTGTGATGTTCCACTGTTGCAGAAAAGTTACTGGATACAATTTGCAATATTACAGAGATAGGAGATATCAGATTATTTCTCAGGTTGGGTACGTGGTCTCCAGATCTGCCTGCATGATGTACAGCAACACAGAACTGAAGTCTGCATTATTGGTTGGGGATTATTTTATTTATCCACCAGTTTCTCCTCTCATGGTTCCTTACATGAGTTGTCCTTAGTATCAGGTAATTTCATATTTAAATGCGTAAGAATGTTGTTGTACCTGCTGATACTAGTGAGATCTTGGGCTGGTAAAGGAGAAAAGTCACCAACACCAAGCAAAAATGAACTTGCGTAAGTGCTGACTTCAATAGTTAATCTTTTCCAATTTACCATGTTGTCATTGAGCTGAAGTATTCTCATAACACTGTGGCATACAAAGAAATCATGTGAAATAAACAGGGCTCTTTTTATAGCTGCTTACTATTATGGTTAGATATTTTCATAGTTTAATACCTCTGGAAGTAAAGCCCGTCTCAAGTTTTTCGCAGCAGTTGGCCTCTCAGAAAGTCATTGTTGTGTGGGTAACCAAGTTAACTAAAGATCATTATTAAAACCTTGCAATCCTTTCCTTACACAGGGTCCCATGACCAAAAATAGCTCGTGCAGTTGCCCACAAACATGCAAGTTAATAACTTCCTGGGTGAGCAGTGTAAGAACCGCTGATTTCCAGAGCACGCACGTCATCCCTGCCCACGCCCCGTACGGTGCACGGCACACCGATGGGAGGGTCCGCTCTTACCGACTGTCCAGCGTTTAATGGGGCTTCGGTTTTTATGGTTGTTACCCGCTCTTGGTTTCAGTTCTGCATTTCTCACATGCCATCTTGTTTTCCAGCAGCCGTTCCATGGTATCCTGACCATGCACGAGCGCTGGCTGGGCCGTGCTGCAGCGAGGCGCTGCATGGTGGTGATCCAGCTGCCCTGTGGAATTTGTACCTTCTATTTCTGGGTCAAAACCACAGGAATCACTCCCAACAAGCCCACTGGTCCAACCACCAAGCACGCTGACATGTAGGATTTCAGTTCTCCTACATCTCTTCTATGCATGGCTGGTGAGAGGAAGAGCATCCGTGGAGACAAGTACAAACATGAAGCATGGCGTGGTCTTGGCTTTCACAGAGCCTTTGCTTTTTGCCTGTAACATCAGAGCTAAGAAGGGGTTACCTGCCATCTACTTCCTTAGGGTGGGCTACATCAGAGTGCAGTGTCAAATCTTGGGAAATGTGTCCAGAAAAGGAAAAGACTTCCCCAGTGCCTTCTCTGAGGCTGTCACTGTAGACATTGGGTTTGTACATGAGCGCACACAGGAGACAAAACCCAGCAGCCATTCCCTTACCCTTTGTGCTCAGAGCCTGGAGCTATTCAGGTTGCTGATGAAACTTGGGTACAAGCTGACTCCACCCAGGGCACAGGGAGGGAAAGGGTTTCTCACAGCACAGGGCAATGCAGAACGAGTTCTCCCCAGGAACTCCAGAAGGTCAGAAATAATACAGTATAATGTTGGAAAAATTCAGCCTTTAAAGCTCATGAAAAAAATAGTTCTTGATTTCAGTTACTTAAGCAGTATCCCCTATCGCTCAACCCTTTGTCTTCCTTCTAAAGATAATGTATCTGTTGCTCTGGGCTGTCATAGGCTGTAAAAGAGATGTCTTCAGCTTCTCTAGGAATGGGTATGCTGAGCATCTCTCTCTTGAATCATGAAAGGATTTCTGTCCCAATCAGACAGTGACAGTAGGATGGACTGGGAGTTGGGCTAAGAGATTCTGTTTTGGTGCTTGTTAGTGTTTTGTGAATGTAATGGTGATGTGGTATGCTGTGCAGGACTTCAGTGTTAATTTTCTTGGGAGATAAAAGTATTTTTTTTCCAAAGTGGTTTCAATACCTTGCCCTTAAAGAAACTCTGTTGTAAGAGTTGTCTTCACAAAGGAGTTCTCAGGCATAGTTTTCCCTACTCTCTTTGTCCTAATGAAACACATATCCTTCCTCCCCTCACAGGACCTTTTGAGTTTATTCTGGATAAAGAAACTCATTTATGAAGAAGATTTTCCCTTTATCATCCTTCCTCTTTAATCTGATCCTGGATTGCAATTTTCAGTAAGTTTCTCCTGCCACACTTTCCAACATATGAACCTTTTCAACCCAATCAGGTGGGAAATTAAAAGTGATACCGGTTCAGATCAGTACTGTGCAGCCCTGTTTGAGCATTTCTGTGTAAATCAGGATTGCTGGGTTTAAAGAAATTTTTCACCCTGGGTAGTGATAGCTCTCTGCGGAAAGTTATTTTGGGGAGTTCTGAGCTTTGTGGGGGATGGATTTCTCCTTTTCCCAGCTTTGCTTACAAACAACCTTGTTCTTACCCTTTGTGAGCAAAACAAGTGTTTCTTTATAGGAATATGGCTGAGAGCAAAGCCACCTCACTGTCCCTAGAATTGTAGAAGTACAACAGCTTAAAGAGTAATTTATCATATGTTAATATACTTACCCCATCAAAGTCATAGTCGTCAAGACATAGAAACAAAACCAGACCTCTGATCTCGATCTCTGTGATGTTTTTCAGCATAGTCTCCTATTGGTGTCCAGAGAGAAAGCTCTAGGAATTTGTGATTGTATTTACCAGTGGCTAAGGAGAACAGTTGTCTGTCACTGAAATCACCCCAAGTGCCAAGCTGCTGCCCTTTCGAGTTTGACTGAACCAAACTGACTTCAAATTTTGGAGTGTGAAGATTTCCTGTTCCTGTGGGTGCCGGTTTGCTCCTATTTGTAAACACATCTTTTCGTGGCTGTAGAGCGTGGACAGGTATCTGTGATGAGAAACCTTGGGAAGTAGCCACAGATGGTCTGCTTTTCCAGCATGAAGGGGGCCTCCTATAGCAGTTCCCAGTGTCAGGTGACTGGCTCTTGGAATATCTTGGAAAGGGTGATGCTTTGGGAGTCCAGATGAGTCTGCCTTTTGCTACTGGTCCCGAGTGTACACAAAATAGTACAAGTCAAGTTGCTGTTAAGGTTTCTTTAATATCTAAGCCTTTAGTTCTTTTGGCTGCAGGACCCCCTTCCAGCAGCAGTTTTTCCTGTGACTGGAGAATGTGAATGTCTGTCTAAACTGGCTAAGCAGACAAAGCAATGTGATGAAAACACATAGAACAAATATGCTTAAGCAGAAGAAGGAAGTCTCTCAAGCAAAGCTGTAAGTAAAAGGACTTGGGATAAACCACACACTCAGCCCCTTCCTCTGCTCCTGTTACCCCTGCACCCCTGGGGGCTGTAGGAAAAAGCAGTGTAGGTAGGCACATGCTTTGGCATCACTGCCTCTTCCCTGAGATATCTACTTGCTTCAGGTGCAAGTCTTCTGCTCTGATTGTGTTGAATTTGGCTTCACGTTGGCTTCTTGTCCAGATAAAACACATCCCCTAAAGATGGCTTTTCACACATCCATGTTCTTTTCTCTGAAGAACTGCAAGTTCTTGAGCTGGGCTGGTTGTGTAGGTTCCTGAGACCATCACTTTGAGGAAGCTGAGTGAAAGAAATGCTGCTTTGAGGTGCGTGGCCTAAATCAAAAGCAGCTGTGAGTTCTCTGAAGTCTGTCAGGGTTTTACCATTATTAAGAGCTGTATGGCCCCTGATGATGGTCCTGTTTCACCCGGAGTGAGGGCACTGTGCTCTTGGGCTGCTGAGATATGTTGCATAAAGGGCAGCCACAGTCAAGGAGGGCTTCTTGATGTGGCTCCAACAACTGTATGCTTGGTGGCCAAGGCCAGAGCTTGTCAGAGATGAGGCAGCCAGTCTTGTCCTTCTTGCACAGGCCTGTGTGAGACAGCCCTCCCTGGAGGCAATCTGCCAGCTGGGGAGGCTGGTCTGTGTCTTTGCAAACTCTTGGACATTGGGAGGAACAAAAGGGCTACGCATGAAAAGTTTCCTAGGCTTCACACTGAGGTAAGGCTTGCAGTGTGTGATCAGCAAAGCTTAGAGACCCACAGTTCAGCTCTTCCAGCTGTGGGATATTTCACGTGTTTGTTGGTATGTCCTTCTGCAAAGGCAAGATTGAGTCTGGGTGGATGTGCTACAGGCTGGATGAAGGAAGCCACTACTAAGGAATGAGCAGTCTTTCCCAGTGAATGTGGAGTTTTATATTGCTTTTACAATGAAACAAATATAAAAAGGAAGAAGGAAATGATAATAAGCTAAATTGGTGCCGAGTGTATGGGATTCCATGTGTGTGCACTAAAGGGAAACCCAGCTTGTGTAGTTTTCCCTTAGAAAACGACTCATTCTGTATTTAGAAGCAGTGTGCAGGATGACCATATAAATATGGTTAAAGGGCATAGGAATCTGATCAAAGGGGCAATTACAAGTAATAAAATAGGAAATATATTTATTGCTACAATTCCAGAACTTAGAGCCAGGGAAAATCCAAGCATCTAGATGGAGAAAAAAACTTAAAAGGTGAAGAGAAGAAAAAGAAAAAAACCCCCTGATTTCAGCTTCTTGGGCTCTACAGAAAAACAGGGTTGAAAAGTAAAGATGCATTTCCTAGAATACCAGAATTCTCCAATAAATAACGATCAGAGAGGTTGTGAGCGACTTAATTGTTGGCTGAGCTGAATCAGAGCAGAAACTGAATTACCGACTTCCACACGGGAAAATGTACCGAAGTCGGAGCTGTGGCTGGGTTATTTTCACCAAATGTCCAGCACATATGCTGCGCTTGCTTTTATTGTTCACCGTTATGGTGTCATGTCTCGCTAGATTGTGCTTTGCTACACACCTCCACCCCCTAACAAACTGGCCCTATATGTGCATGTAGGCAGAGTATAAGGAATTAAGCTGTGTGACAGTGAACTTCTGGGGATTTTTGTATGCTTGACAAATGTTTCTTAAACATGGTATAAATACATTGTACAGTAGAATTCAAGTGTTTGAGGGGCACGTTTTACTCCCAAAAGAAATGTGTGTGTTTTGGCTTCTTATTTCTCTCTGTTTTTTCTTATCCCCTAAAAGAAACATTTAGTATTTTTAAAGACACCTATGTTTAGATAATACAGGTTTGGACAGTATTCTTCTCTGTACATTGTAGAGTTCCTACTGACACGCCTGGACAAACCTCACCACCGAAAACCCTCAGGCCGGATTTTGGCATTCGGTGTCCTCAGAGGGAGGGATTGTAGCTGTTAATCCTGTAATAGTCAGATTCTTCAAGGTAGCATCTTCTGTCCTCCCACAGGTTAGATTCTCGGTTTTGCCTGACAGCCTGAATATTTCTCTTCAAAGGGAACGTAAACCCTTCTGCAGGCTGGGCTCACCCTCACTTCCCGTCTCCGGGTCTTGCCCAGGAACTTCTCTTGTTCCTTGGCCTTTTTGCCACAGCCGCCTTCTTCCCTCCTGGTTCCTTGGGGAAAATACCGTATTTGTAAGGGCCTGTGCCTCCTGAACCCATTCCCTGTGGTCTGCCTGCCTTGCTACAAGGGCCTCTCCAGAGCAAAGGCGAGGGCAGCTGGACCGATCCCATCGCTCTTCAAAACCGCGAGGTCATACACTCGGTCCCTTTGCAGAAATGCCAGAGCCTATTTAGAACAAGACATGTAAATATTCAGTTCAAAAATAATAATTAAAAAAACAGTCTCGTGGCTGAGTTCTTCGGAGGAATGGGAACGTCAGCTGGCATTGGCTCTCTCACCTGTTTTGATAAGGCATTGCGCTTTCAGCGGGTGTTTGTAAGCTCCAGATACTTGGGCTGAAAATAGCTTCCTCATCCGTGGGTGGGCGAGCGGCTTAGAGGCACAGCGGGGGACATGGGTGCCTTATCCCAGCTCCTTGTCTTTTCCAGTCATGCTACCTGGGTCATTTGGAACCAGTAAGTGCTTCAGTGTGTACTTGGCCCCATCACACTCATCCCTGTGGTAAACTCTCCAACGAGTGGGGGCTTTGGCCTCCCTGCTCCCTACAAGGTCCAGTAGTAAAAGCTCATCTGCTCCACAGAGCTGTTGTAAGCACTAATTAACTGATGCTTTTGAGGCACTTGGTACCCCAGATGTGTGAGCCCTAGGAAGTACTATGAGCTGTTGTGCTTCACCAGCAGGGTGGAAGCTCTCCTTGTTCCTGTGCAGCCAGCGCTCCAGCCATGGTTTGCACCTGAAGGCTCTGGGTTTTGTAATGCTCTCAGGTGAACTTCACTCACGTGACAGGCTTTGATGGGTTAGAACACCCCCCTCCAGAAAACTGCCGGAAAAGTGTTTTGTTTCATTAGGATTTTGGGGTGGAAGTGTGCTGTAGATTAATCCTCTTTGGAAATAGATTAAGAAATGTTCTCTTCTTCTCCGTTCTCATGTAAGAGTAGGTAATGTTTATTCTTTCTTTATTAACTACAGACGTCAGAGAAAAAGGACTGTTGCCCTTTGATTTTATTTACAAGGCAAAAGTGAAAACTTGTTTGATCATATCATGGCTGTTTAGCTTCAGTGTAAGAGTGAAAGAGAACCTGTTTCTAGCTCCTATCATGTCTAAATATAATTTTTCTTCTGTTTAGTTATCTCTGCATTTTAAATGCAGCATCCTTGGCCTTACTTATTTGTCAGGTTGAATGAAATTGCTTCATGCTCTGCTTATGGAAATAAGCTATTTAAAATGAAATGAAATTGAAAATGAAGGAATTTTTGTGGGTATCGAATTTGGAGTCCTGATTTCTGCAGAAATGATCCATTACAGAGGAAAAGCTGTTCTGAAAACTTGGTTTTGCTTTTCAAAGCAAAGTGAGGCAAGAGGAGGCCTAGGACTTGATGGGCTCTTGTTAGCAGTCATGTTCTTGCACCAGACAGGGTTTTTCTTCCTTGTTTCCTGCAGACCTGAGAGATTCCTCCTGTGGATTTTGCTGCATGCAGTCAGCACTCTCACCTGAGCCATTCGTGCTCAGAATTGCCCATGATTCCCAGTTGGGAAAGGAAAGACCTTCAGCAGTCATATGCCTTGCTGTGGTGATGCCAGTCATGGAAACACTTGCTTTTCAGGGTTTACTTTGAACATATTACTTGTTAACAGAATAAATGAGTAGTTTTCAGCTGCCCACTGATCACTGCTAAGAGAGGAGTGTGTCAGTTCTGGGTTTATTTGGTGCTGGTTTGC
>NW_020955626.1:407920-502920 GCF_003031625.1 Empidonax traillii | reverse complement strand
TAAGTCTTCGGCGGTTGCATGTTTGACATGGTTTTGTTATCCTAGATGTTATGTTATGATCTGGCACACAGAGAATTAATTCCTTTATCAGCTCTATTTCCTTTACAGTTGTTCGTTTAATTGAGCTCCTCTGTGTATTTTACAAAACAAGATGCATTCATTACAACTTGCAGACCTCAGATAGTATTGTAACATGTTTCAGAAAAATAGCACTTTTGTAGATAGTTGTGGAAGTTGGGTGTTTAGTTTATTTTTCAGATGATGGGAGGAAGCAGTAGCAGAATTCTTGCATGCATAATCAGTCAGAACTTTCCAGAAGCTCTTTATTCTAGTTATTTTCTTTTAAAGCTGTGTTTACTCTAAGAATTCGGCTGAGGCAGTTGAAATATGTGGCTGCAGTGTAGAACAAAATACACTGTATGTTTTGTTACTCTCCTTGTTCTGCTTTGACTTGTACAAACAGTTTTAATCCAGAGGAAGAGATCATACGGTCTGTGACTGCGGTATCGTACAATCCAGTTTAGGGTGCAAATTACCCTCTTACGGCACATCCTGACACTGAATAGTCTTTTCTTGAATAGACTGTAAATAGAGAGAGTGTATCCTAAGCTCTTTCACAAGCCTGAGGAGCAGGAAGCCACATGCCTTAGCTCTTCAGTGTTCGGGAGCCAGCACATCTGTGGGACCACGCACCTGCATGTGGCTGGAGATGTTCAAATACTGTCTTCAGTGCACACTTTGGATGTTAAACACACGCTGCTGGTTGTAAACGGCCCCCACATGCTACCGAGGATTCAGCACCACAAAGGCCACTTCCTGAAACGCAGAGCAGCCTCTGCCAAACTTGGCAGTGATGGACCCTTCCAGTGCATGGCTGAACAGCCCTTTTTGGAGAGGTCATGGGGCCATGGTGCTGTCTTTTGAGAGGCTCTCTGTCCCACTGGCATCATGCATGGAAAAGTTACGTGCAGCCACAGGAGCACTCACAGTTGCCCGCTGTCATAGGTCAAGGCAAGCTGGAGAGGCTTATTTGGTGTCTGGTAACTCCACTCTGCTGTTGAACCCTCTCTCCCAGCTATCTCTGATGGTGGCTTAGAGGTGGGCATTGCTCTTCAGCCATGTGTGAATGCAGAAGGATATCAGGAGCTTGGCTTCCCGCATCCTGACTCGAAAGTAGGCATGTGTGCTTTTTCTGGTGAGTTAGAAACAAATCGGTTTCGAGAGAGCTTTTTTAGGGACTTTTCTCAGGCACAGGATGAAATTTTGAGTGGAAAAAATTCACACTTCCCCCCCCCCCCGCCCCATTGGGCCAGTGTGATGAGGACCAACTGTATTTTTGGGCGCTTGGGATCCATGTGCGTGGCTGTTGAGGAACATGTGCGGTATGTACACATCTCCTGCACAGAAATGTGGTGGGGTGGGATCCTTGCTCTGGACCCAGACTGGAGCTGTTCCTGGTAAAGAAAACAACAAGGCAAAACTGGGAGGACAGCACCTCTTCTGTCCCATCTGAATGACGTGGAACTGGCATGTTGGGTGCTTCAATAGCACGTGTGTGTGTGTGTGTGTGCATAAGCTTTCACACCAGTGTGCACGGGCACATGGTTGGTTTCCCTGCTCCATTGTGCTGCCCTGGCTGTAATCTGAGAGACATAGCCCTTGGACAGGGCAAGGCAGGGAGACCATCTGTGTTTCCACAAAAGCTTAGCTAAGTGCATTTTTCATATTGTGTTATGGGCCTGATTCTTGTGGGGAGTTAGATGCTCTCAGTTGTGGGCACTCAGCATTTTTGCAAGTCACCCTGCTCAGAAGTTGGTGGTTACTTTTTTTTTTTTTTTTTTTGAATGGGAAAAAGCATTTTTCTGTTTGCTTCTCCATAAACTGAAACCACTAAAGAACCCTTGCTTAGTTTTCCACACAGAAGCACACACTGATGGAAGCACGAGAGGGACTGCATGTCTTGGAAGGCTTGAAGTGTGTGAAAACAAGGAGTCCTAATGAAAAGGGTTTTGCAACTTAATTGTAGTGGGTGTGCCTTTGTTTGTGCAAAGAAATGAAAGTGCTGGAGGCCGAAGTGCTTTCTTTATCCTCAGAACAGTGAGCAGTACAAACTTCCCTGTCCAGTTCTGCCAAGGTGCCTGAGAGACCTGCAAGTCCCTGCAAGGCTTTGGCTCTCTGCTCACAGGGACCCATCCCATGGACTTGGAGCCTTGAGCCGTCTGTCCTCACAGAAATATTGTGTTTTGCATGATGGACCTTTCTTGGTCTCCAAAGTGCCCTTCTTATAAGGTGTTTTGCTCACCTCACAGACTCACTGCGTTTGGGGTAGTCAGCTGGTCCTTTGCAGTGGTTTTGAGATTCATGACTTGCCCTCTGGATGGATCTGCACATCTCCATGTAGCCGAGATTAGACCTGTTGAAGGCAAAGGGCTTGTTCCTCCTGCACACTGCCTTGAAACCCTTTGGAGTAGTTGGTGAATCCCTTCAAATCTGGTGCCTGGGGGGCCGAACTCCCTGCTGCCTTTCTGCTTCAGCCGCCTCAGCTACCCCGTGCCCCACAGAAACGCGATCCATTTTAAATAGATGCTGTTTGCAGCATCTTGGACTTGCTGTGTGAGGATGAGAAATGTTAACATAAATTCTTTAAATAACATCTAGTAGTGTTGAATGCACAGAATTATAAAACATTTTTATATTCTGAGACTCATTTGCATCTTCACATTAAAAACTGTGGTTTTCTTCTCAGGGAATGGTTGCGAGATCTGATTTGTTTTGAAATCAAAGCTAAATTTGTGTTCTTGCTTTCCTCTTTGCCCTTCATTTGACAAATTTTTCTTGTTCTATAAATACAGAATTGTAAACAAGGGCTAATCCTTAGCAACAACCTGGAAAGTTAACATTTCTCTCCAGCTCCTATTATAATTAATTCAGACACTCTGAATATGATGTGATTTACACATAATATTCCTAAGGCCAGGAGGTACTAATATCTTGTTAGAGAACTGAGGAAAAGAACACGCTTTTGTGTGTGCCATATAACATAATTGCAGTGCATTTTCTTTCATGAGAAGATGTTTAAAGATGCTTTTTACTCAGCATTTGAAAAATGAAAGGCTTCTGCTTCTGCATTTGGCTGAAATAGTCTTAAATGTGTTTTCCCTCCTGCAGCAGTCAACATTGTCAAAACATTTTGCGAAGTACATTTTAATAATATGGGTTAGGACCATCATTATATTAATTTAATTCTCTGTGTAGGTAAATTCGTAAGATGCTTCCACTTTGTCATAAAAGTTTTTCACAGTAAACATCATCTGTTTTCCCTGTGCAAAAAAAAAAAAGGAAAGAGATGATCTAGTCAATGAAAGGATAAATCCCTTGCGTGAAAACCATGAAAATATAGCTTGAGCAGTCTTTCTCTCATGGTCCATCGTTTTATTTTATTTAATTTTTCATTTAATTTTGTTTCGTTCTGTTTATATTTGTTCAGGGAGTGTTTTTGTAGTGTTAATCTGTGTAAGCCACATGCAGTTGAAAACTGCAACTCCCAAAAGGCTGTGATTAAAACATTATGGATGTGGCAAACCACAAATGCAAAAGGAAGTTTACATTTAGATTTTCTTCATAAAATATTTTATTCAAGTTTTGTAATACCTTGGTATCGTGGTCAGCGTTGCCATAAAAATTCTGTGTTATATGGAATGATACAATCTGTGAAGCATTTCCCATTATGTAGACACCATGTCTTTAAATTATAGCAATTTCTTAAGATTTTAAAGCAAAATGAGCTCTTAGAAGTGTGATTAATAGCAGGGAATGAGGCTAACACTGGGTCATCAGTGGCACTCCATTACAAAAAAGGTTGGACTAATAAAAGCATCCATCTATTTGACCAATAAAGCATTTGAATGATATGCTTATAGTTTTTATCATAGCATAGTTACTTTGTACTGAATAAACTGTGATTTTACGTGCTGGAAAAGGAGCGTGGAACAGGCAGCGCGGCTGAGGTGAGAGCAGTTGCCTCAAGTAGGGAAATATCAGGACTTTTATGTGAAGCTTGATGTTTTCAGAAGCCTTCAGGTTGCGGTGTCTAAATTTTTGAAGCTGCTGTGAAATATCTAAATCCTCCGTGACCTGTGCCTGCCTGCCCACAGTCGTTCGGTGAGGCTGGCCCTCGCTGTCCTGCAGGGAGGGGAGAAAGGAGGGTATTGTGTGCAATCATTAATTCAGAGTTAAGTCCCCAGCAGCCCCAGACATCAGAAATACTCTGCTGCAGCACAGGAAATGGGGCAGCACTTCTGTTTTCCTGGTGTGCGGACGCCAGCCCCGTCCTCGAGTCGCACCTTTCATCCTGCCTGCTATTATGCTGTCAACCTGATGTATTAAAAAAAAAATAGGCGGTTGCCTGAACAATACTGCATTTGGGTTTTATTTAAATACCTGCCTTATTAGTAGCTTGTACTGATTTCGTGGTTTTGAACCGGGTTTTTCTTACTACAACAAAAGGCTAAATATTTTCTGAGGAAGAAAACGGAGGTTCTTGGCCAGCTGTGGATGTCCAGGATTGTGCTGTGAAAAAAAAAGTACCAAATATTCTAAAACTTGAGAAAAAATGATGAGGGGGGAGGCTTCTGGCCATCATGCTGTTTGCACATGAAATGGCAAGGGAGGGGAGATTAGTGCCAGGGCCAGCTGTGACCTTGGATGCTTCGTGGATTCGAAACAGGGATGATTTTTCTACAGTGTGTGGCAATGGTGCTGGTGCTCATCAGTGGTGAACCAGGGAGGGGCCATGGTGCAGCTGGGAGAAGAAAGGACCCGTGGTATAGCCCACAACTACATCCTCTAACCCCACCCGACTAGTACAACATCTTAAAGGGCTTACTTTACATAGGAGAGGGATGAAGAGACTTCTGGAGGTCACACTCAGGGATTGTGTAAGGGAAGGAATGTAACCCAGAGCCCTGGATTAACCTTCACAGATAGGACCATCCGTCTTCCCTCCGCGTGCTTCGGATCTTTCCCAAAATCCATGTTCAGGATAGAGAGACTACAGAAACCTTCCTGGAGGAATGTTGCAGTAGGCAGCATCTTGAGTGGTAGAAGGGATGAGAGATGGGGAAGGAAAAGCTTTGTGGAAGGTGGCAAACGCAGGGAATTTTGGCGTCCTGAGCACCTTGAGGACTAATGTCACGGTGCCTTGGGGCCAAGAGAGGGATGTTGAGTGGGGGCTCGTTGGGGGCCAGAGGTTTTGCTTGTGAGAAGACATCCATGAGCCTTCTGGCCCCCTTGGGTTAACAAAAAGGAACTGGGATCTCTACAGAGATCAGAGAATGGTGATGGGAGGCAGAAGCAAAGGAGTTGAGGATGGGAGGGAAAAAGGAGGAGCTGGCATGGCCATGGGTGTATGTGTAAACCACACGTGTCCATGGTTGTGTTGGGCAGGTTCTGTTGTGTTCAAAGCTGTTGTTTTGCTTGTTTGTTCTAGGAGTGAAATGAAAATTTTGCACCCCACCTTTTGCAGTTGTTGGTTGTTGTTGTTTTTTTGGTTGGGGTTTTTTTGTTAGTTTTTTTTTTTTTTTTTTTGAATGCAAATAGATCTTTCACATCACTGGTTTGGCCGGTAAATCTTGTTTTGTGAAACACTTTCAAGTGTTTTCAACTCCTTTCTTTCCCCTTTATCAGAACAGATGCACAGCTCTCTATTTTTCCCCTCTGCCTGTTGTTTTGAGGTTGCACAGCAAGACTGCAAAGGCTTTTTTGTTTGTTGTTGTTGAAGGGGAGGAAAAAACCCTCGATCCACAGAAGAGTTAACAGGATTTCACTTGATCTGCTCGTTTATGCAATGAGTAATGCGAGGTTGGTAACAGCAAATTGTTGTTTATAAGCAAACATGGCACTGTGTAAACAAGAAGGCCTGGTCCCCAACTGGTTTGATTTCATGGTGGTCAGCAGCTGATGCATGTAACGTACAACCTTTCTGCTTCTCGAAATGTCAGAAGAATGACTATTTGTTTGTCTTGAGTTCTTCCCAGCTGTTTACTCTGTAATGCATTTGCCTCAACCTTGATTCCCTAAGAGTGGCCCCTTTCTCCTCCCTGCTCTGTTTACATTAGTCCTGCCCCGAGTGTCACCTATGAAATCTGTTGATTATTCCACCTGGTTAATGTTAAATTGCTCTTGCAAGATGATGTGTTTGTTCATAAACACAAATGCTGGGCCCCTTGTTTACTGTACCCATGGCAGCAATCAGTTATTAAACAAATATTGCTTTGTTTGCGGGTGTGAGCAGCAGTTTATCCTGCAAGGTCTGGAAAAAAACCTTTAAATGCTGGGATTTTGATAAAGGAGAAAAAGGGGAGCTTGTCCCTGGAATGTGGCTGAAACTCACTTTGGTTTGCTTTGCTTATCTTTAACTTGGGTGAAGGGGCTAGAAAGATTAGCAAGTTGTTTGGTTTTTCCAAGAGATTTCCTTAGTGTAATGATATCTATCCAGTTGTTTGCTTTTTTCAGAAGGGAGAGAGCACTCCTGCAAGACGACTAGCACAGCGGTAGACGGCTGATGGCTAGAAAATCCTGCATGGAGCAAACAAGGAGGTAGAAGGTCTAGGACAAAGATATAGGGCTATGAACCAGGTAATCACCCCAAAAGTACAGCCTTGCGTTCTGTTGTCAGCGTTTGGTCGGGGGCTTTTTGGTTTCCCTCTTTTCTCACGCCGGATTTTAATTGATGCGTGTGCCCTCGATGGAGTTGGAAAAGGCAAAGCTTTCACTTTTATTTCTGAGGAGATCTGAAGAAAATGTGTTTTAGAAGCAGAGCCGTTTGAATGGAGAGAAAATACCAAATTTAAAAACGCGCTCTGTCGCTCCTCCTCCTGCAAGTGAGATGACAGAGCTGCTTTTCTTCTTTTTATAACTGGAAAACTGCGTTTACATCTGCTAATTTCTCTATGCTGCCTGTTTGTTCTTTGGTTTCTGGGAGTCCTAATTAGAGAGAGCCATCCTGGTAGTTGTTGCTCTTGGGTTGTTTTGAAAACGAGCAAGAAAAACTCGCTCACACCATCTTTGTTTTTCAGAATTATTGTTTGTTATTGTTTCTGAAGGGGGATTGGATTTCAAATGCCAGAATTTCAAATGCCAGGCAGGACCTGTTATCACTAACAGTAAATTGTTAGGGCTATGCACACAAAAGGAGTAAACTGTCTTTGAGTGACCTTGAGAAAGAAATGTTAACTTGAAGGTGGTGTCTGTTCCTGTATATGTGAGTTTATTTGTTAAAATATGAAGGTGTTGTCTGTTCCTTTATATGTGAATTCATTTGTTAAAAATATCTTGAATATACATTTATAAAAAGCTTTTGAAGGATAACATTTAATAATTGTCCGTCTCATCCCTTGGAAAAGCAAGCAACAAAATGTGCATAAAAATGTGATCTATTGTATTCCCTAGTTCACACCAGTGATCCAAACATACTGTTCGTTTGGGCTGCTGGAGCAGTGTTGGGGCTGGAGGGGAGCGGGAGGTACCTGGAGTGTGTAAGTGGACAAGCTGGTCGTTAATTGACTCGTGTTACTGCGATGAATCAAACCTCCTCTGCCTTGGACTAAGTGAAAATAGTGAAGTGAAAATGGTATTGTGCAGAATTATTAGAGTTGCACCTGGCTTTGAGGTGGTTTTTGACTTCTGGAGGCTGCTAGACAGTTCAGATATGCTTTAATGGAGATGTGCGTGCAGGGTGGGAGTCTTAATTCATCTACAGCCAACACTTGGTACGAAGTTTGGTATCATCTTGTTGCAGCAAAGCTGCTTCTATCTGGCATAAACTGACTATATTTACTAAATGCAACTTTGGTCTTTTATTTGCTTGAATGCTCACCTGTTTTTCTGCGAGACAGACTGCAGGAGTTTATGTTGCAAGCTCGGAGCAGTGTGCATACAAACAAAAAAGTCGTGGCTGTGAGAACAGCTCTGCAGTTTCTGTTCCTGTTCTGCACAGAGCAGTGGGGAGCCCCGCACGCTCTGTGATGCCCGGGCTGGGATGAGCAGGTGGGTACCTCCCTGGGGACACCAACTATGGGGCCGGCACCGAGGCAGCTCTGCAGCCTCTCTCACCATGGTGCAGTTGAGTCCTCCCCTCTGGAGGAGCCCTTTCTCTAGTGCCATGGTGCTCGTGTCCATGCAGTAGCTGAGTCATATGGCACAATGAATTACGGCTGCTGGTTGGGTTTGTTTTTTTTTTTTTTTTTTTTGCTGTTTGCCATTCCTTTCCTTCCAAATAAACGATGATCCCAGTGATGGTTAGGATGATTTCTGTCAAGCTCATGGCTGAAAGACAGGCCTCCCCGAGAGAGAGGAAGGAACCTCACTCTGCCGATGATGGTATGTAAATGATTACATCATATTTGCCAGTCGCTTGGAAGTGGCCCAGCTCTGGAGCTGTTATGCAGCTATGGCATGAGGTTCATGCTGAATATGGATTTAATAGCTGTCAAGCTGAGAGGCATAGATTGAGATAGAGCTGGCTTTGCAAAGGGGGTTTGTTTATCCAAGGTGAGACTGGAAGTTACTTGTGTGCCTGTGTAAAATTAAGGCAGAATGCAAAGATCTGGTGTGGATACAGTTGAGTTTTCCATCGTCTGCCTAACGCTTTGGGTCTTACATCGTGGAAAGGAGCGAGACCTGTTGTCTTCACAGCTTGGTATGTTTTTGTGCTCTAGTTTTTCATAGGGACCGACTCTGTCTCTTTTGAGTTGAGCATATGGCAGCCTTTTAATGTCTGATTCAATTAATTCTTCTTGGATTTGCTTGATCTCTGTTGTTACTGTTTGTGGTCAGCAACACGCTCAGCAGAGGAGATTTCCATAGGGGTAACTGCACTGAATGGTGCTCTGAGACGTTTAAGTTGTTTGACCATGATTTCACAATAAGTCAGTGTGGCACAAGTGGGATTAGGCTCCTGATTCTCCTTCCCTTCTCCTCACCACAGCTGTCTTAAATTTCAGCTCCTGCAGAGCATCAGTCAGCCTTTCACTGAGATACCTCCAAATGATTTCAGGTTGCTGTGGCCCTGGCAATACACGCTGGTGCTGGAAAGAAGGAACCCAGGGCAGTGTGAGCCACGTTCACCAACAGGGAAAAAAGGTTGTGCCATTGTATATAGTTAAATAAAGTTGTGGCGGCCTGCATCTAGACAGGAATGGGTGAAGCTGCTGTTCAGGGGACTTGGGAGTGGCAAGGGGACTTGGGAGTGGCAAGGGGACTTGGGAGTGGCAAGGGGACTTAAACCCTGCTAATAAACCAGGCTGGTCACCGTCATGACCCACAGGGAGGAGGGAAGGCAACTCATGTCCTTCTCCCATTGGCCAAGGTGATGTGCTCAAGCACTTTTGGAAAGCACTGGCTCATCACTCACTGATTTTAGTTACAGCCTCACACTTTATCCACCTTGTCCATTTCTTACCTCCCTCTGCATCATCAAGTAGCTCTCCCCCAGCACTGGGAGGGCAAGTAGCCCTGTGTAAAGCGGGTGCCAAGGCTGTGGATCAGCCCTCAGGGATGCTCCAAGAACTGTGTGATTTGTTTCCTTTCCCCAGGGAGGCTCAGCACATCACCTCTGCGATGTGCTCAACCTCCAGTGACACGCGGCCTGGGACGAATCCAGCCGAGGTGAGAGTGCAAGGGCTGTGCCTGTGTCAGGAGGCAGAGCCAAGGATGCACTGTGGATAATCCCGTTTCCTCTGGACCCTTTATTTCCTAAGCACTAAATGAAATTTCAGATTTTAGATACGTCTAGACATATACAGTGCACGATAAAGTTGATAATACATTAATCATTTTTAACAACAGGTAATATGCATAATTTATGGTGTTACAGTGCTATCTTTTTTGATATTTATGATGGATAATGCTCAGTTTTTGCCCTCATATTACTGCTTTAAATTATACCACAAGAAAATTAATGAGAAAGTAGATTTATGGGTTTCATTTGTTTGTCAATTCGGAAATTAATTGGGTGTTAATTTTAGCCGTCCCTCATCAGACCAGGTCTTTAGTATGTGTGCATTACTTTGCATTCATTGAAGCCTACCTCCCATTTACTGTGGGTCACTAGCTTTGCATACATTAAAATAGCCCTCAGGCTCATTCTCTTGATTACTTTTTGAACTGCCATGCATTAGAAAATTTACGCCTTTCTGTTATAATTATGAAAATTCTCTATTGGAAGATGGTGCTTGCATAACAGCAAGTGTACAGTCGTGCTCGGCGACGTAAGATCATATAGCAAATCCCAATACGTTTTTGTTCTAATCCTAGAAAATAGCACTCTCGACAATCTTTGTTGTGTGAGTTTCATCCTTTGAAATTTCAAGGATCCATTTTAATGCATTGAATTACCTCTTTAAGCTGAGGAAATATCAAAGGATTTCACCTCGTCGCTGTCTCTTTGTTTCCTCTTTCCACACATCCCGTGCGCGTTCCTCCCTTGCCTTGCTCCAGGTTTGCGTCTCCTCCTCCAAACGCCGCTGTCAGACGTGACTCAGCATCGCTTTTCAGGACAGCCGAGCCTGATTCGCTCTGTTCCTTACTATTTTGGTTGATTCTTAAATATGATCCTTAATTGCACTTTGAATCCCCTTCTCCTTTCTCCTACTCGTGCACAATTCAGCAACCACCAGTAGTGTGTAGGCGAGTGGCCTTCAAAGGGGTAAGCATGAAGTTTTATCCAAAAAGTACCCTAATGTACTGACAGTTGATCTATAGTTAGTTAGTACATAATTATACCTAAAATACACCCTGTCAGCAGGATAAATGACGGCTACTGAAAACTCTAAAAGCATGACGGGTGTTCACCCATCTGCAATGACGAGAGCGGAGGGGTTTGTAAGTTGAGAAAGGCTGGTGAGTTCAGCATGATCTGATTTACTTAAATCGTGCCATATGTTGGGATGGCTCTTTCTAATAGTCGTGCTAACCACAAACACCGGCAGGGAGAAGTCATCTGGTCCACCTGGCTAGTTTGGACTCCCCTCCCCGGCGTTATTTCTGCGCTTAGCATGGTGGCAGCCCTTGAGCTGCTCGTGTGAAGCTGGCTGATTCACAGTTAATTGTGACATGGTGTAATTTAGTAAATGAGCAGCTGAACATCTGTACGCCTTCCCCCATGGCACATCAAAGCCTTACCTTACACAAGGCTTTTAATTTCCACTAGTGAATCCTTTTTCTTTTACTGAACTCATGGATGGCGGGATGGTGCTGCTGGCTGCCTCGCCGACCTAGGCACGGGGTGTCAGCTGGAGGAGATGGGTGCTTCAGCATCGCCTGGGGGACATCAGAACATGTTCCTGGAAAAATTCGGGAGTGGTGGCGGGATGCGGAGCCTGAGGGGCTTTCCCTGGCAGGGCACTTGCTCCAAAGATACCGGGACTAAAAGAGACCACCTGTGAGCTGGGCAGGGGTCTCCTGGCAAAGGTTGTGGTCCTTGTTGCTGATCCCAAGCAGTGGTGGGAGTGCCAGGCTGGTCCTGCAGTACCTTTGTCCCTGTGCTGGGGGCAAGCAGCAGCTTTGCTTGTGCTCTGTGTTGCCTCGCTGGTCACACTCCGGAACACACTTCATTTTCAAGAGGTAAAATCCTGTCTTTGCAGCGTTGTGTTGCGGTGGAATGCTTCCAAACATTGCTTGTTTGGTGCTTTATTTTTTTTAGATTTTTTTTCTGTTTGTTTGTTTGTTTGTTTGTGTTTTGGTTTGTTTTTTTAGTTGCACAGAGAAGTGCTCTAAAGTTAGTCCTGAGCCTGTTTTGGGGAACTGCTTGTAACAAATAGGTAAACCATTTTATTATAGACCATGCACGTATGGATGCTATGCCTGCCTGAGAATTTCAGGCTAGATTTTGTGATTTGATTGCTCACTTAAAACTGGTTTTACCATTAGGTCTTCTGCCTATAAATGTAGAAATACATTTTATAAATCTGTGTTGTGTTCAATTTACATGTCCTTTCATGGCTGGGCCAAGTTCTTTAAGGGCATTTATTCTGCTTCATATAAATAATTGATCAGCCAAGTTAATTTACTTCTGCCTGACTTGGTCAAACTTAATTAACTGCCCTGGAATAAAGACTGAACTTTTTGTTAGCTTAGAGTCTTTCACAAATGTGGCAAAGAAGTGTTGTTTTATGACGACATTTTTGCTCTAGCACTGGTCCCAGGGGACAGAAATGCTGAATGATCTTTATGTGTGTGTATATATATATATTTGTAAACACCTCCAAATACTAAGAGCTGAAATAAAATCATCAGCCTCGGAAGAAACTTTGAAACATGCCAGCTACATTGTGAATCTGTAGTAGGTTGAGTCTGGAAGCATATTAAAACAGAGATGTTAAGGCCCAGAGGACCCCGGGGATAGTGTTTTAAAGGTGATGAGATGCTTAAAGGTATAGATTGATGCTTATTCAGGAGTGTTAAAATTGTCTCACCAGATACCTCCGTGTAGGGTGAGGCATCTAAAGACATCTGAGTATCAGCCCCTTAGTCTTTCAGACTTGCAGTGGGTCCTTATTCTGACAGGTGCTTCAGTCAGTAAATCCTCCCTCATGCTGACATTAAACAATGCTGCTTAGTCTTTAGAAACTATACTGGTAGAAGAATTGCAGAAATGGCACACTTCAGCGCCCACCTCCTGCCTACTGATCTCCATGCTTAACCTCGCTCATCTTAATAGTCCAGTGGAGCTGAGATGTGTATCTGCAGCATCTGGTCTTTGCAGCATTGTGGACTTTATGGACTTGGATTTAATGGATTAGCACAGAACCTTATCAAAATTAGGATTTCTTTAGGTTCTGCTTTTTCTCTCAAACACAGCAGCACTGGAGTACTCAGATAATTTTGATTCAGACAAAGTTAACATCTGGCCTATGTTTTCTCAATTTTGACCATTCCATTAAGAGATGGATGTGCTCTTTTGACATTAAATTTCTTCAGTCAGAACATGGTCTCCTGCCTGTCATGGAAGCATTTGTAGAGTACTGTATCTCCTATAATAAATGGTTATGCATAACAGCTTCTCCAGCACTATTTTGGTTATTTGGGGTTGTATTTAGAACAGAATCACAGTCTGTGATACTGGACCTGGAGCTTCAGTTCAGTTCCCGCAGAACAATCACGTTGCATCAAGTCAGCCTTGCTTTGCTTTTTTCTTTCACGATTTTGAATGACAAACTTCAGTAATAGGCTCCTGTAAGGCCATCTCCGCTGTGCTGGGAAGAGACAATTATCTGAGCCATCCTCGGTGTACGATCACCTCAGCTCATTTAGGTGCGCTCAAAAAGACAAATAATAATCATTCTTGCAGAAAGCTCTCGCAGGTTGATTTTCATGACATGACACTTAATGATCAAACCAAACTGTGATTATTTATGTCAACTCACATTTGACTGCAGCGAAGGAATAAACAGTTTTATCTTTTCCCCTTGAATTTTCTGTTTTCTATCAGAGGTATTCTAGCAAAGGGCTTGTGTTTTTGTACATGCATCTAGCTGAAGTTATATGGAAGTTGACCGCTTGTAAATGTGTTTTTTTTTAAGGCAAAATTTGCTCAGAGATGTTCACTTCTGCTTGTAAAATTATATTTTGCAAGTTCAAACATGGTCTCTTGGCAAACTCAGTTTCCAGCCTTATTTCTTTGGTAGCTGCTGCTCTGTAGGGTGGTCACAACCAGTGGAGGGGCCAGGGCCAGCCCTGTGCAGCTGCTAAAATAGGGCATGAAATTTGTCATGGAAAAGGTTTTCAGGAACTGTGATCTTTTTATGACCAAATACAATAAATAATCCATCTTCTTCTTAGTCCCATTGGTAGGAAAAATGGTAGCAATTTCTACTGGTTTTCTTTCTTTTCAGGAGCATTTTTGCAGTTCTAGAGACAGTAAATAATTTCTTGATGAGTTTGGTTGTGAATTATTTTCTGTGTCCTGGAGATATTTTGCTCAGAAGGGCAAGCCAAACAGTTGTGATCAGGCAGTGATGGATCTGCTCCTCAGTGGTGCACATTCTTCTTGCTGCTGTCAGAAGCACCTCGGAGCCTTGCAGGTGCTTTCTCTGACTCTCCTGGTAGTTTATCCACGTTCTTGCTTCCAGTTTGTTGCATCAGAAGCGTTGGAAAATGAGATGTGCTTCTTTACTGTTCTGGCACATTGGTTTTAGCATCTCTTTCCGCCACAGGGTCTGCTGGAGGCATCTTCCACCAGTTCTTTAGTGTGTCCTTCCTCCGTTGGCTTTGGTCTATGAGGTGGGCACATGCACCCACCATAATTGTGGTGCATCAAGACAGTCAAAGACATGAGTCTCTGGGTTTAACCTGCTAAACGGTCTTTCCTGGTGGTCGTCCTTCTCCTCATTACCTGCTGAGTTAAATTAACATAGTGCTCCATTTTCTGTAGTTGAGACTTGACCTCAAATTTGGGTGGAAACTGAAAATTATTACATCAGTTCTTTCTTCTTGATTTATCTCTGGTTAAAAGAGGTATGTCCTTTTTAGTAGTGTAGCATATAAAAATTGCATGGTGTACCCTTGAGTGACTTGAGAGCTGTCTGGAGACTCTCACTCCTCTCTCTTCTTCAGAAGCAACCTGTGCCATGCAGTGGCTGCCTGGTGTATGGTGTATAATCCAGCCTTGCCTGTTAGATGTAAACACTTATTTAGACCTTACCGTGCTTGTGGGCTTTTCTTACAGTGCTGAAAATGAAAAACACACCATGTTCATTCTGTGTTGGAGCAGGATCATGTTAAAACCCAAAAGCATTTCCTAGTGGTGTTGGGAAAGCTGTAGGTTTGTTTAGATCTTTGGGGCTTTTACAGGGGAGTTGACAGAAGCTTTATAATGAGCCCCTGAGCCCTTTTGTCCCCTGGCATAATTTGAAGATTTAGCAAAACAGATTGAAAGAAGTTTCCATGGACCAGCTGAAATTTATTTAAATGTAATCAGGATGTCTGAGTCTGTCCTACTCCCGTTGGCGTGAAAATAACCCGTCATGATTGGAGCAGGGTCTGATTAATGAGTGGTTTGTCCTCCTCGGACATGAGTGGGCAAGGAGTGCTAACCCACTGCTTTCTCTTGGCCTTTCTGGTTGGTGTTTTCCCTTACATATTGGAAGGGAAGGGATCTTCCTTCTTTCTTTTGATTTGGGGTAGTTACTGAATTCAGAAAGGTTATTCCTTGAATATAAAGCACCTTACTTTAAGGTAAACTATCCTGCACAGAGGCATTTGCCTCATGTGTGCGCATGATGAGTTAGTGTGGAGTAGGAAGAGTGCTTGGGACACTCATCATGGCTTTCCATACCCTGTCTCACCTGGGTAAGGGTGAGAGGAGGTGCACAAAGGGAGGGAGGGAGGGATGTGCTGGTGGAAGCTGGACAGGTTAGTGGCATGTAAACCCTGGAACGTGTTGCTTTGCAGGTGGAAATACTTACAAAACAATTCATCAGAATATCTCCAAGGTAGCAGTTTGCATACATGCTTTGTTTGGGGTGTCTTGTGCATAAATGGTGATGTTAGTTCCTGAAAATGTGTGAATCCCAGGAGTTCTGGGGTAAGGAAGTGGGGGCTTGTCCTCATCCTTGCTGTGGGGCTTGTGACTCACTGGCTCATCACTCTGTTGATGAGCACAGAGGGTAAAGCACCCAGGGACAGGCATCCACCAAGAGTCAGTGGAGAGGGCTGGCTGTGATGCACCATCACTGCTAAGATTATGTTTAGCCAGATAACACAGGAGGCTCTTCTCTGTAATGCCATAGAGCGTCCAAATTCAGACCAAATCCACAGCCAAAAATTTGGCCAGCAAGACTAATTCTGTGAGCAGTTGTAGCAGCTTTCCCCAAATGAAAACTGATGATGTCCAGCACATCCCAGACTCAGCCTGAATTGCTTCAGAGTAATAAAAGGTGCAAAAAAAAAAAAAAAAAATGGAGAACAAAATAGTGAGTGCTCTGCTGCTCTGCTTCACCTCCGTGCCCCTACACAGTGTATATCACGTTTTTGATATTGTCCATCATAGGTTTCCAAGAGTGACTCATCTGTTTCAAAGGAAAGCATCCAGATGTAACTAGAGAAATTTAATTATGGATTCTGTGTGTTCGTTCAAAAATATTTTTTTTTCTCTAAGGGAAAAAAGATGTTGAGCAAATAATACTATATTTAGAAGAGAACTAACTTACTAAAATTATAGCTGTACCAACGGATAAATAAACATAAACTAGTAGCATGAACCATTAATGAAAGATAAATCGTATGAAGGAAAATGACATATGTTTACAGTTTTGGCAGGATTTAAAACAGGGCATGTCTCCTTATATACAGCAACTGTTTTAACAGCTGCTTTTTTTTTTTTTTTTTTCCCCCCCCCCCCCCCTCCCCTAAATTATTTCAGGTTTTTGAGTCATGATGCAAGAATCTGGGACTGAGACAAAAAGTAACGGTTCAGCCATTCAGAATGGAGCGAGCGGTGGCAACCATTTACTAGAGTGCAGCCTGCGGGAAGTGAGATCAAACGGCGAGACACCTTCCGTTGAAATTGGGGCTGCAGATATAGCACATCTCCAGCAGCAGCAGGTACTGTAAGATGTATTGCAAGTTTCCTACCTACAGAAAAAGCGTGAAGCGTTTAACCCGCACTCCCCAACCTTTGCCAGGCAGACGATGCTTTTAGGACTTGGCCTGTGACGTTCTGCGCGTTTTTTTCGTCCGTAGGGGGTTGCGGTTCTTAATGTAAAGGGAAAGGTTGGGCTTCTCTTCCGGGGCCCCTTTTTAATCGTTCCCTGGAAACACCCAAAGATCAGGGCCTGCTTCCATTGCCTGAATGTGTTGAGTCTGGTGGCAGCGATTGGGTGAACTGCTGTATACAAATAACTGGTTTCCAAAATATGTCGCTGGGTGGAAAATACACTAACGTTAGGTTTTGTTTTTGCAACAGATTTTAATATAACCTAGCAACCTCTATCAACAGAATGTTTTCTATTAGTGAGACAGGCCATGGAGGTATCTGCTGTGCAGAATGTCAGAGTAAATAAATAAATACATCCCATGTCAGTGCTCCTCAACTCAGAAGAATCACAACCAAATTGTGCGTTTTGCCTTCGTATTTTAATTAGTGTCTTTTCTGGGAAGTGACCAAGTTCACAAGTGTAAATTAGCTGCATAATACGTTTTGTCTTTTTCTTTTTCCTGATAAAATTCTGAAGCCCTCCGAGGAAATTTTACACCAAAGTGCTGGGCATGTATCATTAATGTGTTTGGGAACAAAGACTGCAGCAGAGCCATGGTGAATACGCTCACGCCTAACCCTCAGTTTCTCTAATGCAATAAGGATTCTTAAAACCTTTTAAATAAGCAATTGGCAGCTGGTTAAGACTCCCCTAAGTGTACAGTGATCTTTTTAGCAGGTTGTTGTGGAGAAGAAAAAAACCTGTGCTCAAAACAAAGCAGAAGGAAGGCTTGGGGAAGAGCGTGGCACCCCATTTGCCAACCTAAGACAGAAAGCTGCCATAATTAAACAAGTCAGAAAAATGGATGATACTAAATGCACAGACTTTGGTTGTTTCAATCATTTTCATCCTACAGGTTTTTACTTGAAGTGAGAATACCATCAGTGAGAAAATCACAGCCATGCTGAATTCATTACTGCAGTAGTCACACAAAACCACGGATAAAATTTCAATAACTGCAGGCCACAGTTGAGTAAACAGTTGCACTGAAACTTAATTCCTGTTGACTTTTCCCTCATTCTTTGCCAGGGGCACATTCTGATTCGTAGTGCAAAGACAACAGGGGTTACAGCTTTGATTAATATAGGACAGTATAAGAGGAGTGGAACAGTAAAATGTGTTCAACACAAAGGTCTTGTCTTAAAAAGGCTTCATATCAAAATGAGTTAATTACACTGCGTTTTCCATAGGAGCACTATGGAATTTTCCAGTGCTGCCTTGTGCAGGGAGAAACGGGGAGGGGGGATCGTGCAGACATGTGCACACTGCGGACCAGAATGGCTCAGACCTCTGCTCCTACCACCAGTTACTAACCCTGTGCCAGGGCTTCTCCAGAGGGCTCCTGCTGGCTCAGAGAACGTTGTCATCTCGTGTGTAGTGGGTTGTGTCATTCAACAACCGCCCATTCGGTCAGTTAAGGAGTGGCACCCATTCATTCCTCGTTTCGCTGGTCCTCCAGCCCTCCCCAAACCGTGCCCAGCTGGCCCAGTGAGAGCAGAGCTGTGGCTGGGGATGGGATTGCCAGGCTTGGGATTGCTTTCACGCAGCTCAGATTTTAGCTTGGGAGTTTATTTATCCTCTGCCAGTACAGTAAATGTGGTTGGGGATCTTGCTTTTCTCCAAGTTCTTAAAAGACCTTTATGTTCTGTGTTTGAATTCTGCTGTTAATTGGTTGTGATGACTAACTTCTCCATGGAGTTTATCTTTTATGAAGCCAGTTGATTGCAAAGTTTAAAACAGGTATTAGAAATAAAAAAATAACCAGCAAACCCAAACCTGATAACAATAAAAGGGTAATCAGAGCTAGCATAAAAATATCAATCTTGGTGTTTGGAAAATATTTTTAAACGCTGAAAAGAAGAAAACCCCGTTGTTTTCAGACAGCTAATGCAAGCATTTACAGATACACATACAACATGGAGCATAATGTTTAGATGTTTCTCCGTATACAACATATGCTCTCAGGTCACTTAACAGAATGCGTTCTACAAAACGCTTCTTCAATACAAATGAATGAGTTCTGAATTAAACAGCTATTTCTTAAGAGCATTTCATTCAAATCTTTTCATTTTGCCACCTGGCACTTGTTTTGTCTGGAAAAAAAAAAATAAATTGGTGGGTAGTTTGAGCTTTGCTACTGTGATTAGTTGTGTATTCCCATGATGAGAGTGGCAGAACAGTGAAACCTGGACATAGAGTGGCTCGTGAAAGCATCTGTGCTGAATTTCAGGTCACATTCTTTGTGAAATTTATGCATTTACAAGGACTAATAGCTTTGTTAGTATGAGAGAGGAAAACAGAAATGGTTCAGGGTTTTTTTTTTTTAGGAAGTTTTAATGGGTTTGCAAACTTGTAAATATTTTACCCTGGAAAAAATATAGAGCACCACAGATGTTCATATGTTTGCAGGAGCGGTGTACGGTGTGATCACTCTCATTGTAAGTGCAGGGAGGACTTGCAGGACAAGTTTTATGCTTCCCATGTCATGTTAGGGTGATTCTGCCATGCAAGGAGACAGAGAGTGATGTGATGCTCAATTATTTTAGCATTAGCAATCTCGTAAAATGTACTGTTAAGCTGGGAGTAGCAAACGTGGGGATGAGTTCTGCTATGTGTAATAAAGCCAAATAGCTCCAACTGATGTTTATATTTGTAATCGTGAAGTAAGAGAGCCAAAGCAATACAAGTGACTCTTCAGGGACAGTACATCTGTGAAAGAGTTGGGTAAAAATGCAAATACATAGAGGAGAAGTCACCCCCAGAACCAAACTATAAGGGAAGGAAAACTTTTTCCCCTCAGTGTTTTGGCACCTGCTGAGAATGGGAGAAGTGGCCTTCCCACTGCTGCTGACTCCACAGGTGCAGGAGGTCAGCATCCCATGGGAATGGTTGTCAGGATGAGGTAGAATGGGTAGGGTTTTGGTGATGTGCTTATAAAGCCTCGAGGCAGAGTGAAGGTTGCCTGGGTCGTTGGACTTCCTAAAGAGATCAGAGCGGGCATTTGGCATGGGATAAGGCAGCAGGGCTCAGGAGATTCCTCCTAAGGTGCCCACAGAGACAGAACCAAGGGATGGGTCAAAAAACCTGGGAATAGGGTACCAGGCAGTCTGGCAACATCTCTTGGCTCTGAGGCATCATCAGAGACATCTGGGAGGTGCAAAATGAGTGTCAAAGTGATCCACAGGCAGAAGGTCAAGCTGGGCAAGGGAAGCTTGGGCAGAAGGTATGTAATGATGGGGTGACTCTTGCCTACCAAGCAGTAAAAAATAAAAGACTCATGGGGACAAACTGCCTTTTAATATACATGATCACAGCTGTAGTTGCTTCAGTGGTTTCTGACGTCTACTCAAATACAAGGTTTGATGCCTCAGCCAGTTCTTTTTTCTTCTTTACTTTTTTTTTTTTTAAGCTTATAAAATAAATATTATTTATTGCGTTTTATTTTTATCCTCAGGACTATTCATTAAAGTGTTCTTCACGTTATTAGCAGCGAAACAAGACTATGAATTGAACAAAGAGAATGATTACAAAGTTGAATCCTGATATGTAGCAGCAAGACACCAAGCGCTGTGTTGCGCGGTGGCAGAAATACAAACCTCTCCACATCAATAGCAAGATCCACTTTGATACCGTAACTTCAAGTACTGCCCCATGAGTATAAAACTCAGTATCTTTGTCTAATCCAGAATGCTTTTGAACTTTGAGGAGGTATGACTTTAATAGTAATTTGTTGACAGATTAGCTGCAGAGATTGCAGAGGGTTTATTTTGCAGAACTGGCAGGCTCGTATCAGTGTTCTCTTAAGGAAAAAAAAAAACACACACTGCTGTTTTGCAATTGCTTGCATTTATTGACAACCTGCGCTGAGCAGGCAGAATTGGAATGTTTGGGTAACGTAAACCTATAGCTTGTCTGATGGAGCCTGGTGTACTTTTAGGTAGTGCATAGATTGCTTGATAAAGAGGGTTACAAGGTGACTGTGTTTATGACAAACTGAAGTAGCGACACAAACGCAACTGGTACATGGAGAAAGAAGGAGGAGGTTTATATAAGGAATTGTGGGGAAGTTTGTTTTCTTCGCTTCGTCTTTGAGCTGAACTATACTGTAATTATGAAGTGTCACTTCAAGCTTTCTGAGGAATTTAGATAAATACTAGTTTTGCCATGTGTCCACAAAGTGAGGAAAGAAAGGGTTTTCCTCGAAAAAAAATTGATGGCATTATATCCTGTTTGGTACTTCTATTTCAGTAAATGTATACAAATGAAAAATACAGTTTTGTTCACATATAAAGGAATGTTTGATAGAAAAAAGAAATTTTAACTAGATTCTGTTCATAAGTCAGTGACTGAAAATGGGGTATTTGTGGTATCAGTGTGAAGATGCCACTCTTGGGCCCTTTAGCAGTGGCTGTTTCATGAAATGTTGAGGTGTGAAGCATTAGATTGAGGGAAGAGAATTCCAGAGGGAAATGTGGGTTCTTCACATTGTGTTCATGTTCAAAGACAAGGGGAATGTGCAAGAAATGGGGGATTCAGTGTATCGTTGAGAGGTTGCTTTAATTGGGCAGATCAAAAAGAAGATTTGACTAGAAAGAAATCTGAATATATCACAGTGTAAATGAAAGTAATTTTTTTTTTTTTTTTTACATCAGTGAGGTTTTTTTTTCTTATTTCCGAAACGTGTGAGGAGAGGTTACAAACCGCATCAGGAGTTTTACAGTCCCATTGATCGCGATGTGGACTTACCTCTGTAGAGCAAAACTGCTAAATTAGATCCAAGATAAAGTCTTTGTTTCATATTGACATAACTGGGTTCGACCAAAATTGTTTGTTAAGACTTTGAGGGAGCGTCTGTGTTGAGTCATTTCGTCCAAAGAGGCATAAAGCCTAATTATTAAACTGCTGTTGCTATTGAAGGAGCCATTTTAAAGTATAGATTAAACTCCATGCAGGCTACTGGATTGTGTCTGATTTTGTATTGTAGTACCCTGATAATTGAAGATTACAACATGGCGAAAAGATGACTGCGTTTGTAGAGCTTGCGCTGATTCATCAGGGAATGTGAAAAACAACTTTATGCTCTTGGTAACTTCTGTGCTTTTATCATTCAGACTTTTCCCCCAAGTTCTCCCATCTCCCAACATTGAACGGAAGGTGACATGATGTCTTTTTAGTCATTCAAATATAATAACTTTTAATCTGAAGGTTAAGTAGTGAGATATAAACTAAGAGACGATAATATCAATTTTATGTTCACTGAAGGGCACAATATACCTCTTTCTAGTAGAGGGAAAATTGTGCGTAAAATGTCTTTTGCTTTTCAATGGAAAAGCTGTGGCTCTGAGAGGTTAGGAATGAGGCGGCGCTGGAAAAATCAAATAAGTTTTAGCATAGGCTGGCTACCTTGCCTAGATTTTAGAATCAATGATTTTTTTTCCTTAATAATTCAATTTTTAGATCCCTTGTCAATGAACCATGCTGAGAACATTCACACAGCATTCTCTATCCTCACTATTACTAATGTCTTTGTTATAACTACTTATTGACATCAACAAGCCTTAAATTTTCTCTAACTGTTGAAGGGTAAGGGGAAACTATTACTTAGTTGCACTTACTGAGATTATTGTTTTCTCCTTGTCTTGGTTTTGTTTTATTTTGCTTCTGAGGTCTTTGATAAATAACTGCATAAACCTGAGTCCTCAGAGGACCTTGACGTTGGCACCCAGAGCTCTGCAGTTGTGTGTGCAGGTGCAAGCATGGACCTGCAGAAGCTGGGTCATTAGACATGGAACCACCTGGATTAGGTGCACATCCAAATCCAGAAGTCCTCTCTAGGCTGTGGATGCCTCTTTCTGTATTTATTTTTTTATTTGTTTATTAACAATAGCTGCTTTTACTTCTCCAGGTAAATTAAGATCGTGCAGTAATCATTTAGGTTTCTGTGGGCTCTTTGAAGAGATGTAGCTTCTGAAATATGTTTGCTGGGTTGTTTTTTTAGCCTTGCATCTCCTGTGAAAATTCAGCAGTGGTATGTTTGTTCCCAGCTGTTTTCGTAGGTGTGCACCCTCCCCTTATATTTGCCTATGCTTACTCATAAGCAATAAAGTTACACATTCAGGAGTGCTGTTTAGGGAAAGTCCGCAAAGGAATGCTTTAAAGCTGTTACCCAGCACGTGTGTACACTGGGAAAGGCATTCAGTAAGCATCAGATATGAATTAAAAGTCTATTTCAAGTGATTGGTGTTATTAAAATTAATAGAGACTGTTCCTCCTCCAGTGATCTTCATGTTTTAAGGGTTGTCTAATAAGTGGTGCAACCACTTATTTTTAGCAAATATATATATATATATAAATAAAAATGGTAGTGTGCCTATGAAGGTGTAAAGCAGCCTTTAATTCACGTGGAACTGTTCCTCATCGAGGCTTTTAGCACTGCAAGATGCTTAAGCATGTGCCTAAATGTAAGTGCATGACTAGTCTGATTAAGGTCACTGGTATGTCTCATGCCTGTAAAATTAGGAATGTGCTTAAGTACCTTGCTGAATTAAGGCTTAAGTAATTTCACACTAATAAGAAGTTGCATGGATTGCTGATATTTTAGAAGTAATTTAACTTTATTTGGAGACGCGCTGCATGTAGGGAGGGTTGTTTGGCAGTGTCTTAGGACCAGCAGCAGAATTGCAGAGGTTTTCAGTAGCCCTTGGTTTCGATGGCGTTTTGTCTGACTTTAAAACATTTAAATAAGAGCAGAATCAAATGCCATGGTTTCCTGCGTTATGCTCCTTCTCCCGTGGAGCTCCAGTGGGTATCCCAGCAAGTGAGAAGAATATTAACAGTACTGTTGTAATTTATAACAGTAATGTTTTAAATAAAGATTGGGATATGGAGTAAAAATGCAGAAATCATGAATGCTCTTCGTGAGTTTATTTAACTGTATAGCACCCCATTAATTAAAAAAAAAATAACAGAAGGTATTTTTTGAAGGCTTAGTGTAAACAGTGATATTATATAATGACAGTTTTTTAGGACAGTGTTGCTTGTTTCGTAGCTGCATTCTGTATTTTGGTAGCTGTGCTCCCTGCATTTCTAAAACATAAACTGTATTTGCAACCTGTTTTAAATAGTGCAAATCTCTCTTTTTTTTTTTTTTCCTCTCCCTATAAAATCTGTAGATTGTGTCTGTGGAGTGTATAGTCTCAAACATCCCTGAAGCCTGGGGCAAGTGCCAGCTTTATTACAAGTTGGGCTTTTCAATTTATTTTTAATCACATTTCTTCTTTTTCTTTTAGGGGTTTTTCTTTTTTCTTTTCTTTCTTTTTTTTTTTTTTTTTTTTCCCTTCTTGGCTACTGAAAGTAGCTCTGGTAAAGTGAAGGTTGGGGAGAGTTGGGCTATTTAATCTCTCTGACAACGCGTTTTAAAACTCATCAATGCAGTTCTCCCCTTTGCCCCAAGCTCTCACGGTGTGTTCCCAGGCAAACCAAGGAGGAGGATGCAAGAAATGGATATAATTCCTTGTGTTCTGTGTGCTGACCTAATCCTGATTCTCATTTAATGGCCCCAGGATTGGGGACTGGGGTGGTTGCAGACAGAAACATCGCTGGGCACGCAGCTGCATGCCTGGAGATGGATCGTTTTTGCTTGGTAGAGCACTGGAGTCCCAAGTTTGGGTGACCTCTTTTGATCAAGCTTCAAGGCTGAACTGATTCTTATAAGCATGTTTGGGGCCTTCTTACCTTATTTAATAAAAAAAGTAAGTTTTTGAAAGGATTTTTTTCTTTTCTAGCAGGAGGCATCATTATCAAGGGGCACAACACAAATGTTTCAAATTTGGAGATGCAGAGCAGGGTCACAGTTTGCCTCCACAGAATCTGAAGTAATCAGGATTTTATTTCAGATAAAACCTCTGGGGCTGATACTTAAAAAACACAACTTTTAACTGGCATTACGCAATTTGCTATGGGTTGCTTAGCCAAATATTTGTGTATGGGTCTTTTTTTTTTTCCCCCCCCTTTTTTTTTTTTCCAGAAAGACTTTCCAAAGTTCAGGTGAGATTTCAGGCTTTAACAAACTCTACCTGGAAATAAAGTGCAGGAAGGGGGGGGAGTTGTGGATCTTGTCTGTTTGAGTTAGAGTGATCACAAGCCAAAGGAATGTGGTTGCTGTTGACGTGCTCAAATCAAGTTTTCCTTAAATTTTCCTTGTTGTTATCACCAATACTGAAAAACTTCTGCCAGGAAAGAACTGCAACACTAGCGAAATGTTGTAAGACCCCGTCTGACATTCTTTTTGACTCCTTTTTCCAGTAATTGTTGAGATATGTGCTGAAATAGGGGTAGGGTCCCTAGCTGTTTCCAGGGGCTGTGTGGGCAGAGGGTGGATCTTCCCAAGAACCTTCTGCCATCCTTAATCAGCAGCAGACCCACAACTTCGGAGGGATTGGCTGCTCTCTCACGGATGAAGCTCGAGCATTTGTGTTTTTAAGCCATCATCTTTTTGTATTTCTATTTCCAGATAATTAAGTGATTCACTGAAGGAGAAAGGTCAGGCAGGCACAGGGAAGGAGAATGGAACTTGTTATGAAGTAGTGGGGCCCAGCATCTTGCAGGAAAAATTAGGAATGGGATGGGGTATAGTTTTCCTCGTGGATGTGAAAGCATTTGGAGTGCTCAGACCCTCACAATCCAGTCTCAGCAGTCTCCAGGAGAATTCTTCTGGCCTCTGCTTAAATGAGAAACTTGATCTAAAGATGAGCTCACCTAGGAGAAGCTCTGGCTTTTGGCTGTAGTTTATCTTGACTTTGGGATGGAGCACCTCTCCCACAAGGAAAGGCTAAGGTAATTGGGATTGTTGTGCCTGGAGAAGAGGCAGCTTTGGGGTGACCTATTTACAGCCTTGGAGTACCTGAATGGAGCTGACAAGGAAGACGGAGAGAGACTTTTTGCAAGGGCCTAGAGTGACAGGACAAGGGGGAATGGCTTCAAACTTGACAGTAGGTTTAGAGAGGATATTAGGAAAAAATTATTTACTGTGAGGTTGGTGAGGATGATGAGGCCCTGGCACAGGTTTCCCAGAGAAGCTGTGGATGCCCCATCCCTGGAAATGTTCAAGGCCAGGCTGGACGGGGTTCTGAGTAACCTTTTCTAGTGGAAGGTGCCCCTTCCAATGGCAGGGGCATTGGACTAGATGAACTTTAAGGTCCCTCCAACCCAAAGCATTCTATGATTTGATGTTGTATTGCATTGCATACCCACTCCTTTGTCATTCCGCTTCTTCAGACTCAGGGAAGGATGGAGATGTGTGTATGGAAAGCAGCTCTTCTAGATTTTGTTGGAAAGCCTGCAACATTTTTGATGAAGAGGCACTGCTCTGTCTGTCGTTATTTTATCCTCAGTTGCAGGCTAAGCAAGCAAGTATTTTTATTTGGTAGGTTGTGTGCTGTGGTGCAGTAAGGAATTCCCACTGGGAATGTGTACTGCGCTTGGCATGCACATGCCGAGCAGGTGGGTGTGGATGAAGGCGTCCGACGTGCTGAGTGTGCAGGTGTGGGAGCTCCGTGTTTGTGGCAGGGAAGGAACCATTCAGTCCATCCCCTGGAAAAGCTGGCTGTGGCATTCACGTGGAGCTCCAGGTGAAGTGCTTTCTGTAAGGTCACAGGGAGGTTTTGTTACAGATAAACCTCCCCAGTGCTGCATTTTTGTGTCTGGTTGTGTATTCAGTGTTCTCCTCTCTGAATAGCTGTGCTGGTTTCTTCCCAGCCGTCATCCCAGACATGGCATTCTGGTAGCAGAAGCACTTGATTTGTTCAGGGAAAGCAATCTTTACTTCTTTGCCTTCCTATAGCTGTAATGCTGCATTACAGATCTGAAAGAAAACCCTCCAAGTCAATAAACAACAAAAAGCAGACTTATCTTTTATAGTGTTCTTGAAACAAATGTAAGGTTATAACACGAAAGCAGGTTTTATTAAATCTAGGTGTGAAACCATATTGAAGAAATAATCCACTGCTTCTTTTCTGCTTCTTGTCTTTTTAATTAGCGCTGGCAATGGGATTGTTAGCTTTTAAGATACGGTAAATATGAGCCTATTAATATTATTGAATATAATACTCAGCAAGGTACAGGGAATGCTGGTAACTGTAGCTGTTTTATAGAGGAGCTAAAAGTGGGCTCTTTTCTGTTTGACAAGTCTTCCTCACGACTGCTGGCAGTCCCTGGAACAGCCATCCCGTTGGATGGTGTGGGACCCTGGCCCCTTAGTCCAGTCTGCCAGGATGGGTTTGAGCCCCTTTCCACAACACAGCATCTGGAGTTTAAAATAGTTCTGACTCTGTCTTTATCTTGAGAAATGATTCACCAGTTCCTCTGATTAATGCTTTTTGAAGTGTTTTACTCTTGGTTTCAGTCTCTTAACTTGGGCAAGGACTGGATTATAAGGGTTTAGCAGTGATTAGCTCTGTTTACAGTATTTTTTCTTGCTCCGAAAGGTACGGTGTTTGCTTTGCTGAGGGGTTTTATTTTGCAGAGTTTCTGTTGACCACCTGCTTTTTTTCCTAATTGGTTACAAGGACAATTGCTAGGCATAATAAATAAAAGATATGGTCTTCCAAGGCTGTGTCATAGAGACTGTATGTCAAAGATTCATAAAGTGCGAGCAAAAATATGTGCCTTTCCCTGGGGGCAGGGAAGCGCGTGCCGCGCTCACGTTTGGGGATCCTTCCAAGGTCACTGAGAGCCTGCAGTAGCAACTTCTCTGGTGGTGGCTGATGGCCTGGCTGGGCTGCAGCCACACTCAGAACAGGGCAGCCCAGCACCCCAGGTTTGCTGTGAAGTCCTCTTAGACTTAACCTTTTTTTTTTTTTTTCTGTGGATTTTGGAAAAATAGACTTTTGTTGTTGTTGTTGTTTCAGTCTTTCCGTGCAGAGCAAAGGCAGGAGTAGAGTGTGTCTTTGATGCTTCTTAGTCTGCCTGATTTGTGTTTCACTGGTCTGTCAAGGGAGGTTTCACTCCTGCCCAGGCAAAATCTTCTGGTTTTTACTCTCCTGTGAGAAGTTTATTCCCAATGCTTTATCAAAAAGCTTGTTCTAGAATCATGGAGTCATTGAATGGCTTGGGTTGGAAGAAATTTTAAAGATTATCTTGTTACAATCCCCTACCATAGGCAGGGACACCTTGCACTAGACGAGGTTGCTCCAGGCCACATCCAACCTGGTCTTGAGCACTTCCAGGGATGGGGAATCCACAAGTGCTTCTGGACAACCTGTTCAGTGCCTCACCACCCTCATCAGGAAGAATTTCTTTCTGGTATCTAACTTAAACCTGCCCTCTGTCAGTTTGAAGCCATTACCTCTTGTTCTGTCACTACATACCCTTGTAAAAAGTCCCTCTCCAGCTTTCTTTTAGGCTCCTCTCAGGTACCACCTCTTCCCTCTTCTGGAACAGTCAGAGAGCAGATTCCTTTCTTGTTGCAGCACCCCTTTCCCTACATGAATTCTGTTCCCATGTCTGTACCTTCTGTCTTCTCAGAACCGAAGCAGTCTTAGCTCTGTCCTTGTCCATCCTGTTCTCCAGACCTGTGGTCAGTCTGGTCACTGTCTTCTGGACTGTCTCCAGTCATCTTGAATTGCAGTGCTCCAGTGATTTGATCCTCTAACTGAAGTCTTTCTGGAGCAAGTGGAGACAATTAATTTCTCATGTATAACTTGCAGGCAGTGCTCCTGTTTGTGCATCTGAATGTAGTACATGGCATTTTTGCAACAGCATGACCCTGTTGACTCGTATTCAACTTGTGATCCCTTGTAATCCTTAGGCTTTCTTTTCCCCCTCTAAGAAGTGCTGTGTAATCAGTTGTCGTCCTTGCTGTATTTAGAAAGTTTGGATATTCCAGCTGAATTGTAGCATCTTATAATTTATCCTTAATGAATGCCATCCCATTTTTACAGACAATTTTTTCGCACTTTCTTCTCCCATCTTTTCATTCTGTTCCAATGTAGTATCATCCACAGATTTTCTGACTTGCCTGTTAGTTCATCTGTGTTGTTCTTAAAAAAAGATTGACTTCTTAAACACATTTGCTGTCTAATTCCATCTGAGAGTGACCCATGATACACACCCAACGAGCAGTAATTTTGTTGCAGTCTTATTGGCTACATAACTCACCGCGGCCAGACCTCAAACAGCTGCAGGTAGAATATGTTCACAGGGACAAAAGTAGCCCTTGCAAAACTACAGAACTCCAGGTCTCAGTGAGCTGATTTTCCTAGTGGAAGCTCAATCTGGGTTTGCGTAATAAGAACATTGTAGGATGAATGTGCCTGGAGACCCCTCACAGTAACCTGTCCCTATTCCCTCTGTATCCCATTTCATATATTGGTTCTTCCAGAAGCAGAGTCTTAGCCCGAGGAAGTCTCTTTGCTGTTTTCAGGCCACAGTCTTGTCTTGGAAGCCATTATCTTTACCACACATTGTGTCCCTCTGTGTCCAGTCTTGTATCAGATTGTCCTCGGAACAAAAGGTGAGCAAATGAGTGTGTCTTCCTGTTTAATTGCATATGTCAATGATAAATCTTTTGAGAAGACTCAGGCCACATGTTTCTGAGTAGGCTGCATCTCAGTCTGCATCCTGATCCCTGTCCTTCACCGGTCTCTCCAATCTGAAGGAGAAAACAGAAGTTCAAAGGGGGAGATGGGGTGGGGGTGTGAGTGTAAAATCTCATTTTGTGTTTAGTGCACGGAGTCCATCCAGAACCCCCCAATAACTGCCTTAGCTGCGCCTCTGTCATTTGGAGGCCTCTGTTCCTGTCTTTGCCAAGTCTCTGTCGTCCGCAAGACAAGACATCTGCAGTACATTTGTTTAAAGCAGGGAGATGACAGGCATTGAAACAGATGTTGGAAAACAGAGCAGCAAAAGGCCTGTGCTAAGTGAATCGCCCAGAGGGCCTGAGCTGTTTGATGGCTGATTACAGTGTGAGCCAACTGTTCGCTCAGAGCAGGCTGAACCCAGGAGATCCCTCTGCTAAGAGATGCACTTTGCCAACATGTGGTGCTCCCTTTGTCACCATACCTTTTCAGATGTACCCAGGGAACACACAGGGAACGGGATCATCGTTCAGAATCCTTTAGATGAGTAACACTCTTGCTTATCCTGGCTGAATTGATTCCTAGTTACGAGTTGAACCACTGGAAAGCATCAAGAGCGTGCCTCGGCATCCAGCAGCCAGCATCACTCATTAGTTTGAATGAAAAGCCTGTATGCAGGCTTTATCAAAGCTACAGAGAGTTTTATCATGATCAACATAAAACAATATTCCCTCTGAAACCTCTGCACCATATTGGCGTATAAAAAGCAGCTAATGTCTAGTGATCCTTGGTATATGAAGCAATTCAGGTTTATCACAAGCTGACATATTGTGCTTTGACAGCAAAGAATCCCTTTCGTACCTGATCTCATGTTTCCTAAGACCAGCTTTTCACCTCCTCTCATCTTGTCTTTAGGAGCTGATCCCCCTGTGCTGGGGAGATACAACTCTTGTTAAATGAATTCGTGAAACCTGGGAGTATGTACCTGTTCGTCATCTTGGGCGAGACATGAACTTGCTGAGTAAGGGAGCCAGGCTGGGGCTCAGTTTGTTCAGTCCTGTGGACAGGAGCTGGATGGAAAACTGGCCCCTAGCAGAGAAAAAGTACCCCTTCATGTTCTCATATGTTCAACAGGCATCCAGCAGTGAATGCCAAGGACACGAGGGCTGCCCCTTTCCCCAGGGTTAAGACAAGGTCAGGCCTCACACTTGGTGCCTTCCCAGAGCTGGAGGGAGCTCCTGTGGCTGGACTGGCACTGATGGAGGGATCGACAGCTTGCTCTTCACACTGACATGGGATTGCTGATACTACATGTGCATCCAGACATTGCACCATCCACTGCTGCCTTACCTAAGGGAACGGAGGATGCGGCTCTGCAGCCTGTTTGAGCTGCCTGCAGATGTGCTATCTGCTAATGAAAGGCTGTTTGGCACAATCACATTTTCATCTTATCCTGGTGGAGGGAAGGAAGGGATATGTGCGTCTTCTTCCGTTCTGGTTTTTTCCATCTGATTTTTTTTCTTGTTGATGTTATGGACAGGCAGTAGGTGACAGCCTTGGAAATCATTACTGGTTTGCCCCAGTCTTTACAGGCACTTGAACCTTTCACTGAAAGCATTTTTGAAAGGACTGGCTCCCATATGTCTGAGTGAAAAACACTGGACTGTGCTTGAACCTCCTTATATCATTATTGTTTATCCAAAAGGATGAAAAGAAGAAAGATCCAGGACACCTGGAGGGATGAAGGGAAGGAGAGCTCCTGTGTGCCTGCCCTGCGGATTCCTTACCTGAGCAGCCCGTACTCAGCCACAGATGTACTGCAAATATTTCTGCCCAGCCAGAAGAACCAAGGGGTTTCCCTTCTGCCTCCCAGAGCTGCTGCCATCTGCAGAGGAGCTGCACTGAGGGATTCTCCTTTCAAGAAATCTTGCTGATCACATAGTTTTGCAGGTGGCAGCCAGGGTACTGCCAGTCCCTGCATGGTGTATCCCATCCGGCCTTTTCCACTCCCTCTCCAGAGGAGCTTTGGTCCTCAGGTCTCTGTGCTCCCATCATCTTGAACAACATAAATATTGTGGAAGTCTACCAAGACTTTGAGCTGGATGTGGAGCTGAAGGGAAGCTAGGTGCATGAGTATGCTTTTGGTCCTCTAAAATGGATGTTCCGCTCAATAACGAGGAATTTATTAAGTGTAAAAGGTTTATTATTTATTTAGAAGTGTATTTTTCCCAGGCTTGTTCTTACTCTTCCCAAAGCTGGCCTTTGTGACTTGGCAGTGCTGGGTTAAGAGCTGGACTTGGTGATCCTAGAGGTCTTTTCTAACCTAAATGATTCTGTGGTTCCAGCTTGTTGTGCAGTGCTGGCTTTGGGCTCAGCCAGTTTTGGCTCTGCTTGGACTTCCCCAGAACCTGTTTGTTTTTTTGCAGAGGCACATCTGGGCAGCTGGTGTGTGATACCTGTATCAATTGTACCCCTGCCTGGAGGTGGCCCAGGGGATTCCCCACTGGAGCAGGGCCAGGATAAAGATCTTTACACACATCTTTGGTCCCCACCTTCTCCAGATGCCCACTACCCCTCAGCGCTTCAAACACCTTTCTCCTTGTCTTCCTAAACTGCCATAAGTTTGGTGGTGTGTGTGGATTAGGACACCTGAAGTGGTGCTTGGTGAAGCCATCTGAAGGCAGAGGGAAGTGGAAGGTGTCCCTGTAGGAGCCTTGGAACTAAATGATCTTTAAGGTACCTTGCCACCCAAACTGTTCCAGGATCCTATGGTGTGATTACCTGAAGATTAAAGGGATTGATCTCTTGAAGTGCAGGCTGTGCTTGCCTCTTCCTTCAGGTGAGCAAAGGGAGAAATGTTTCAAAGTCTCTAACATATGAGATGTTCATGGAGATGAGTTTTCTGACCCAGGTACAAGCAGATGCAGTTGAAATAGGTCAGCACTGTTACTTGTGTGCAAAGTGTTTATTCAGGGCCTTAAAAAGAAAAATGTGATGAGATCGTTAGGCCAGAAAATATTAATAAATAATGGATCGATAGTGGAAAAGGCTCTTTCTGTAAATAAACTCCAGTGTAATTAATAGCTCTGTGTTCAGTAGTGTGCATGCAAAAGAAGCCAGGGATGCAATTAATGTGCCGGGGCCCTGAAGGACATCTGCAGATAAGGGTTAAACAGTCTGTTGAAGCTGAACTCATGAACCTGGTTAAACTGCTGGACTTGTTTGTTTCAATAAAACTTCTGTCTCTGCTGTGAACGTATTTTATAGCATTCTATAAGAAACACTTAAAGTCATATTTTTAATATAATGTTGGTAGCAAAGTATGAAGGACAGAGGAGGTAACAGAGAAGGCAACTTGCTAATGCAAAAGCAGTGTACTGAAAGTCACTTTTATTTCTTATTTATAATCTACATGCACACTCTGGATAATAGATGACAACGCTCATTCAGTACTTTAACTTCAAAGCAGAGAGAAGGCATGGATGACAGAGCTGGGAGCTGGAACACAAAGGTACTAACAACAAGAGGAAAAATGCCTGTTTACTGGATTGCATTTGTTAGCACGCTGTCTTCAGATATTGTTCCCCCAGGAATAGTGAGAATATGTGCTGCACGAACAATGATTTAACATCTGAAAATGGTACTTAAAGAGTTTTCTGTCTGGTAGTAATGTGATGAAGGCTTCTGAATGGAACCTGGGGACTTCATTTCTTCTATTTATCTATATGTCTCTCTGGTTTTAGTCAGCGGTAATTGCATATTTAACCCCTTAAATAGGTTTAACCCTCTCAGCACCAACTTTTTTTTTATTTTATTTTTGGTCTCACGTCTCCTTTTGTTACACTACAGCTGTGCCTCTCACATTCCTTGCCAAAAAAACAGAAAGGCAGAAGGGATTTTGGAGAAGTTGTGGCCAGGGAAGTGCATCGAGAATAATACCAAGCTCCACCTCTCCTTCTCCCTTTTCCTCTTCTTCCTTTTTTGAGGAAAGCAGTAGATAATAGCATCCAAGGAAAGTGTTTTAATGGGATTCAGTACAGCTGGGAGCCTTATAGCAGAGTGAGAGGGGGAAAGAGGGCTGTAATGAGGGGGGAAGTTGCAGATAGAGCAGTAAATCAACAGTATAAATTTGCTGCTTACTTCAGCACTCTACTTCTTTGCATCTTTCTCAATTAGCACTTGTTCTGGGGGGCTTGCTTAATAGCTTATGTGAAACAAATATTAACATAAATTGTTTAATTATATCAAAATCTTGAATTCCTCCAAGACGTAAAATTGTTTTTAGCCAGGAATACATCTGCAATAAAACATCATCTAGTTAAAGTAAACGAGCTCTAAGGAAAGTCATAAGATTGTAGCTGAGCTACTTTTACAGTTTATTTTCATGGTATTTAAATTATGATACCAGTGGGTATTTTTAATTAGTGCCTCTTTAAAGTGTGCACTTGTCTACATAAGCCATTTTGGCAAATTTGACTCATTCATACCGTGGTTGCTGTAAAAGAGGCCAGCACAGCCTGCAGGAATTGGAATTAAAAGTTTCTGCAAGCTGTTGTCGACATGACCACATCTCATTAACTTAAAAAATGGAGATTATTTGCCTGAAAGCTTGATTTGACTAACAGTAATCAAATATTAGGCTCAGTGGAGAAGGAGGAGGAAAAACAGCCTCACTGTTGTGATCTATATCCTTAAGTGTTGTGTGGTTCTCTTTAAATAGCCATGGCATGTTTCTGCTCTGACAAACATAAAGGGGAAAAAATAATAAGACATAGGGATTTGTGAATAATCCGAGGTTAGTTTTGTTTTCCAATCTGACATATTATTGACTAGGTTTAACCAAGGGTAAATATAATTTTTCTGATGATTTTAACATTAGGAAGAATTCACTATCTTGAATAGTTTCAAAGTTTAAGCAGGGGAAATTGCTTGCATCTCGTGATTATCAGCTGTTAAACAGGCATGAACCTTAAATTTGTATCCTAGAATCATTTAACTGTTTTTAATGAGATAAGATGACGTAGGTTGCAAAATTTTGCATAAGGGAACCAAAATAGAGATGCCTTTCTAATCTTGTGAATTCTTTAAATAGGTTGGTAAATGAAATAGCCGAGGAAAAAAATGATCTATATTTTCTGCAACAATTAAGCTATGGGAGTATGAAATTCAGAAATGTTTGTGCTTGAGAGTAGCAGGGTCAGAATTCAGTGCTGTGCGTTTGCCTGTTAAGCAAAGGACAATGTCATACCTAGATGGGGGCTGTGGCACACGGTATTAAAAAAAAAAAAAAAAAAGGTGCAGTTAAACAAAAGAAGATAAAGTCTTGCGCCTTTTTATGTCTTTGAACTGAGAACATGTGCTGCATTTTACTAAAGGAACATGAGCCTTGAATGTAAGTAACTGGTTTTTGCATTAGGTACTCCCTGGAGGTAGCAGAAAAATATCATGTCCCTGCATGAAATGCGAATGTGAAATCTACCAGAAAGAAATATTTATGACCATTTTATGCTTGATTAGACTTGGATGACATCTGTTAGAAGACAGGGACTGGACAAAGAGAGAGACGCTCGGGGGCAAATGTTAACAGAGTTGTTTAGATGATGCTGGGGCAGGAGCGTCCATTTACTGCCAGGCAAAACATAGGAATTGTGTTAGCGAGAGTGCAGCTGACAGGAATTTGCCGTGATGGAGACAGTGTAAACTGACGGGCTGAAATAGTAAAATGCAGCTGTTGATACTCGCCGCGCTGCCACGATTTATGGGCAGGTATCGCGGCTGAACACAGATACTGTAACTTCCAGGGAGCAGATGCATTAACAAAGTTATATAAATGTGAGTCAGCTATAAAAAAGCGACATCTTCACTTTTTAAAGTTGTTATTCCGCCAGGCTGCACAGAGAGTTGGAAGGACTTTCCAGAAAAAAAAAAAAAAAAAAAAAAAAAAGAAAAAAACCACGGATTTTTTTTTTTTTTTTTTTCCCAAGTCTCTGCAGAACACACTGCTCTGAAGCAATCAACCTGATTGTTTACTTTCCTCTCCTTGCTGTAGCACTGGAGCTTTTGCCCATGCTGGATCCTGCTCTGTTCTGAATGAAACACGTTCCTTGGCTGCATCTGCCATGGCGTGGGGGCAGGAGGGATGAACATCCGACCCCCCCAGCCCAGGGCAGCAGCACCAGCAGCCCTTCAGCTGCTGTAAATCTTTAACTCCAAAGTTTGACAATTAATCGATGGTGAGCCTTTATGTGTTTTTAATGTTAAACTGTTGTTTACCAGCTCAGCAGAAGCGGGTTTTATGGCTGGAGGTACAAACTCTCACATCACTCTGGGTCTTTTCCCAGCTTTCTTTTCCTGTAAATTTTCTCTGTCTGGAATGCTTATGGGAAATGTTATTTTGTTTTTGTTTGCAACAGTTCTGTTGTTTTGATTTTGTCTGAGTGGTATGGAAAACAGTACGTCACTTGGAGTGGGTGTTTTGTCTATTGGCCATTTGGCTATTCCACATATATTTCTCATACTTATTACATGATGACAAGGGGACCCAAATGGCATAATTTTCCAGTTGAATTTTGCTTTCCAGTTTAATAATAGTGAAAGGAAAACAAAGTTAATAGATTTAGCAGTTTCGATACTGCTCACATGCTGATAGATGCCTTTGGATTTTTTTTCCCTGTGGTTAAGGGTCTATTTAGACAAAGGTCAGATTAATGCATATATCAGTTTCTGTAATAAACTGCATAAGGATTATGTTACCCATTTTGCATACAGTTGTGAAAAACTGTAATTTAAGTACCCAAGCCCATAAAAGGGTAATAAACAACTTCAGTATCATCAATATGATTAGTCTAGGGTACTTTCTACTGTGATTTTTTAGGCAGTCCATAACAGAAGAAGGAGCAGCAGATGCCTTTTAATTGAAAAATGATCTGAAATAAATTTTGCACTTGAAAAGAGAACACGGCATTCTCCATATAACTGTTTAGCTGGAGAGATCTGAAAGTGAGATACGTGGATTCTTGCATGGTATTTACCATGTTGGGGAGAAAATATCGACAGACCACAGACTGCAGCTTTAGGACCAGATAATTTTTATGTATAGTACTGAAATATAAAATGGAAAGTATGATTAATTTTTCAATTTCTCTCTGCAGATATCTAATAATTGTGCCCATGGACTGCCAAAGGCTCCCATTAAAGATTTAAAATGCAAAGAAAGGTAGAATCAAAAAGATGATATTTTGGATTAAATAATGTAAAAAAAACTGTAGGGCAGTAGCAAAGTGAAAAGCTGTTGGCAAAATAAAAGCATCGTGTCAACTCTCCTTGAGACAGATTTCAACATTTACACATTCAACTGCATCTTTTTGTAGCTGGGATTTAAAATAAAAATGCTTAAAGGTTGCTTAAACCAGCTGTGATTTTAAAATATATTTTTAGGCTTTCAGGTTTTGATAAGCTTGCTCTCAACAGAGTGATGAAAAATACAGTGTGTGATCCTGTGTTATAAATATCTCCATAAATACAGTGGCAAGGGGTGTAATCTGTTGTCCAGTATTTAAGAATGTGTTAGCAAACTGTGTGGCATAATGTTTCTTTCATTAAGTACCAATAGATACAGGGTGGCCAGAAAGCATTTTGCAACAGCTTCTTGGGAGTGTGCTATTTTTGTTAGCCTTGGAAAAAGGGATGCTGCTGCTGTAGTAGTATATAAAGGCTGTCAGAAAGGTCCAGCTGGACTTTTCCTCCCTTTTCTGTACTGTCTTTATCACTTTGCTCAGTTCCACATAATAACATCTTCATCTGAGATTGCTGTGGCACAGGGGAACTGCATTTGTTGATCAAATTTGGCTGGATAACACTGTGATCTCGTATCCTGAAGTGCGGAGATGTGCCTGGAATACGTAAGCATAAAGCTGGCCCCTTGATTGATTGATTCTGCCTGTCACAGAACAAGATAACTGGATCAGTAAATACCCTGTGCACTTCAACTTCATCTATACAATCAAAAGTGAGGGCATCATGGGGCTGAAAAACACCGAGGCATGATGGGAATATCTACATTTCAGAATGATAGCCAGGAACTTGTGAAAAGCGAGGAAGAGAAGAAAAATTTTTTATTCCTTTTTTTTTTTTTTTCACCCTGTGTGTTTGTACACGAACAGCAGTGAAAAGCACATTAATTTTGGAGTTCTTGTGGTGTGTCTGTGTCTCCATGGATTTATTTCAGCGTCACGTCGGTGTAACGCTGCTGCTGCTGTTGCCAGCGGTGCTAAACCACCATAAGGCAGGAGTAAAGCAGATGAATCAGACTCCGGATATCTCAGGGAAAGCACGTTATTTGGGGTCTCCTGTAAGAAGGTGGCATTTTATCAGAGAAATGTAATTAAGCTGTGCAGCTAGCTGAGGTGATTTGCTAGTTTGGCAACTCCTTGAAGTCCAGCTGAGCATCCCGTATTCAAACTGTGGGATCCAGCTTTATTCTGGGAACGTAAATGGAATCCTAAGTGAGAATTAAATGTGAGGGCACCGAAAAAAAAAAAAAAAAGGGTGAAAGATGACAGGTGGCAACATCCAAAAGGCCACACTTTTATGCAGAAATGTAATATGATCAGAGAGGTGGGTTTTGTGCGAGAGTTTTGCTGTGTTTTTCCATGCTTTTGGGCTAGAAAATAACTGCCTGAACATAGTTTTGAGAAATTGTGGAGATCAGCCCGTCAGAAGTATGTGTGTGCATGTCACGTACTGCTGATAGAATTCGTTCGCCCATCTCCAGCCTTGCATGTCCTTTCTCCTTCCCGGCTGCCCCTGCGCTGTGTGGGTTTTGTCTGAACAAGATGGGGTGACAGAGTGAGGAGATGCCTCTCAGGCCACCTTCCTTCACCAGGGTGTTCCAACAGCGAGATGTGGTTCCCTGCCCCATCTCCTTTTCATGGTGATACTTTGGAAGCACAAGGTGTTAAAGCCTCAACAGGCATTTACCGGGCACAGCCTGTTGTGGTCCTGTAGCTGAGCATCTCACCTCCAGGTATCCCCTGCACTCTGCAGGGCCAGGTGTATGATCCTTAGGGGTCCCTTCCAGCTCAGGATATTTGTGGTTCTCCACAAAAAGGAACCACTCTGTGACTGGGTAAGGCAGCACCAACACTGAAGTGCATCCTTAGGCTCAGAGCTGCAGGATTAGGCAGTCTTGGGAGCAGTTTATTACAGTGCTTTTAACTTTTTACAATTATGAGATTTATGTGTAGTGTTTAATCTGGCACTTCTATTTAGTGCTTGATTTGTCTAAGACACAGATTAGCAAAATTTTCAGTAAAGCCTGTAAGATTCCTTCAGACACCTCAGGAGTGTGGGGAACTGTAGAGATCCAGAGCCCTGTGCTGATAACTGAAGACCTGCTATGCTGCTACCTAAAACAGCAACTGCCGGTTTTCTTGGAACATTTATGGATTCTTTTGTGTCTAGGACTGTTTATATCTGGCTACGGTTTGCATCTATATGTCACTCCCCAAGTACCATATCAAAAGGATTAAATGGTTGACTGTGGGCTCTCTGTACTCTTTGAATTTTTTGACATTCCATGTATTGGAGAAGGTTGCAAACTGTATGCTCACATGCTTTGCATCTGCTTTTTTTTCCTTACCTACTTGGCGACAAAGGCCAAGTACTCATTACTGAGTAGGGTATGGCATTTACTTGGGGTTTACTCTGGGTGAACTGGCAGTTTTCAGAGTTTGGTTGGAGTGCCATTACTGTGTGATGCTGGCATGGCTTTCTGACTGTTTCAGATAAATGACTTAAGGAAAATTTGACAAATGGTACAAATAGCTGTGTCCAACCTCAACTTGTATCTCAGTTTTGCAAGATTCCCTCAGGAATCTGCATTTTTTCAACTAACCCTCTCCTACCTCCTCATGGAGAGGGAGTTCTGTCTTTTGGAGTCAGAATGACTTGGTAGACACGGAAAAGCCTGTAGTGGTTTTGCACCCCGAAGTGCTTTCCTGTCAGAGCCTGTGCATGGCAGGCTTTGCTTGGAGAGAGGGTTTGAGGTTGTCTGCTCAGGCTTGCGGGGCTTTACCTTCCTTGGTCCAGTGGATTGCATCTTTGCACGATTCCCTTCTGGGAAATTGGACACGGGTGAGTTCCAGTAGTCCCGTGTCTGTGAGGCTGCACACCTACAGTGCTTCCTGATGAGCTGCCAAGAGACCCTGGGCACAAGTTTTGCAGGCCAGTGGCCACTGCTGCCCAGGTGGGAGCTGGTGGTGGACGGTGGCAGGAGGTACCTGGTGTGCTTGGAGCTGTGAGGACACTCACTGCCCATGCAGAAACAAACCTCGGGACAGGTGTCTGTGCTATTTGGCCACGTGCGATGCTTGTAATATCGGATCTGTCTGCAAGGGAGCTGATGGAGGGGCGGCCAGGACTGGGTGCTCCCTGTGTGATCTGACATTCCACAGCCCAGCGAGTGCTCACCAGATGGACCAAGGTGCTGGAGAGCCTGTGCTCTCAGAGAAATGGGGAGCAGGAGCTGAAATCTGGAAGGGAAGCTCTGCTTTGTCCTGGCAGTGAGAAATAGGGGAGATAAGAATCGCATTGTTCTCATCCAGCAACTGCAGTTGTAGGGAAGGGATAAGAAGCATCCCCCTCTGTGCTTTCCCTGGAGAAAATGGGAGAGATATGGAAGGTCAGAGGATACCTACGGGGTGTGATGACCAGAAAATGATGTAAGGACATTGCTTCAGGTTGTGGTCTATCAGACCAGGGAGATTCAGCATCAAAGAACATGGCACGACAGAGAGGACTGGGGGGATAGGCAGCTCTTGATGACTCTTCACTCTTTTCACTTTGCAGTCATTCTCTGATTTATGGCATTGGGGGAACAGACTGTTACATTTGTTGGTGTGGAAATTAGCTGGAGCAAACAGCTAGCTGTAGATTGTGACCTTCTTTCTCAAACAGTGCAAAAGAACTCAAGGGGATCTTTAATCAAAGTCCAGCTGTTTGGTAATCTATGTGTTAAGTATCCATTAAAATTACAAAAATTGATAATATCTGCAGATTTCTGACGGTTGGAGTTATTTTGTGTAGAAAATATATAGCAAGTGTTTAGTTTTAAATGCTGACCGCTGCTATTAGGTATTTATGAGATTGGAAACACAACTGAAGGCTGAAAGCACCACAACAGCCTAAGGTTGGCTCAAATTAGCCCGTAACCACAACTTGAAGAGGGAGTTTTACTCAACTTTAAATGCTGGAAAACATCTCACAGCGCTTCTGAGGGATCAAAAGCTTAGCAAAAGTGGTCAGCACTGCACAAGCAGAGTGGAGGATGCAGAAGCAATGAATGTAGGAGTTTCAGGTGGCCAGGATCTTTCTAAATAAAGTCTCCTGGGGACCAAGGACCTTCCTTTCTGTGTGATGTACCTCTGTCCTTGTTCTTTTCTTTTCCCCAGTCCTTCAGCTGGGTGGGGTGAGAAGAGTAATTTTTAGCAGCGTTAGTAGGTTGTTTTTTTTGAAGCACCAATGTGAGAAAACTGAATTTGACACAGCAGTGGAAGGTGGGGCAAGTTCATGGCTCTGAGGGTAATTCTGAACCCCCCTCCACCATGGGCCTTGTTTTCTTTGGCTGGAGCGTCGGACAGGGCTGACATATTTATGTACAGAGCTAGTATTTAGCTTGGAATTTTACACATCTGAATGATGAACTAAACAGAACTCATTTATGTTTTTCCTTCCTTCTGTAGCTTTTTTTCTTTTTTCCCTCCCTCTTATTTTTTTGAAATGTGAGGTTACCTATTGCAGACAAGTCTCAACATATCCACCCCGTGCTTGACCACCGGAATTAATAAGTAGCCACATTCCTTGATGATTCTATAGGGACTGGAGGCTGGGCAGCCGAGTTTGCTATGCAAGAGAGTTAATAAAAATTTTCATTGCTGGAGGAAAGCTTATATACAGTAGTCTGTTTGTCCTGTATTTCAACCACCTGAGTCAGAGCCAAAAAAGCAATTGTCTACTACATATTTCAAACAGATGCTGAGGGGTAAAAGGAGTGACTAGAATTCACAGCAATAAAACGCTGGCTCTTTAAGTTCCCTTGAAGGAAGTGAACCTATAAAATTTTTGCTGCTGACTTGTTTGTCCAGTTCTTTGAAGTATTTAACATTAATTTAGTCTGCAAATCATTGCCACCTCAATTTTTCATTGAAGTATCGAAGCCTGCTAAACACATAACCTTGGAGCGCACGAGAAAACCTGATTCCTTTAGCAGATACATTCATTTACCCATTTGAAAACTTCCTCCTGACGCTGGTGGTGGGGTATGCTCTAGGTATTTGCAAAGGGAAACTTTTCAAAGGAGTTTATTTTTTATGGCTAATAATTTCACTTGCAGTAGGTAAGTGTGTTTTAAGTGGTGGTGTTCCACCCTTTTCTGCTAATAACACCCGTTGCTGCTCTGCGTCGGAAACCAAGGTGGGGGGCCAGGATGGTTGCGTTTGATGGGCTGTGCAAGATTGTTGGAGGTTGTAGGTGTTCAGGAGTGGATGTGACTTTCCTGTGCCCACCACGGCAGGGTGGGAGGCCGTGGTGGCAAGGGCTGGGGAACACCCTCGTGCTGCAGGTCAGTCTGCCAGCGGTTCGTGCCCTTTTTGGGCTGTGCCCAGAATTGCTGAAAATCAGAATGAATCAGTGGCAGTCCCACTCATGCCAAATGAAGGGAGTGTTTCCCTTGTCTCAGATATTCTGCCTTCCAAGTAATCTTGAGGCTCAGATAAGCAAAATATCCACAAAAGTGATTTGCCCTTTTGGCAGAAAAATCTCAGGTTATTTGGCAAGCGATGGATACCCTGGCAAATTCCTGAACTTAGTTATTGCTGGGAGATCCTGATCAACAGCCTCCCCTTAGTGTTTTTGTTTGTTTGTTTGTTTGTTTTCCTTTTATTGTTATTTTTTTTTCCCGTTTTGACTTCTTCCACCTAAATTGAAGTTCCTTCCTTCTCCTGGTCCTTGTGCCCTGGGGGATATGGAGGAGAAGGCCCCTGGCCCCACCTCTGTGGGCTCCAACAGAGCCGTGCCCTGCCTGGAGCTGCCCACGGCAGCACTGCTGGGACCCAGCGGTGGCACGAGCAGAGGACATCAGCTGTGAGGGGAAGTTTAAAAAATGCCATCAGGCTTAACTTGGAAAAAAATATCAACACAGAGGGTGTCAATTGAAAACCAGCAGGGTGGGAAAGCTGCTGTACTGTAGTGGGAATGCAGCAGCCTCAAGGCCCTTTAAATGATTGGTGACACACTAGAGATGTTGTTAAATTACCTTTTTTATTGGTTCTTGAGTCTTATGTCTTAAAAGACTATTCTTTGGAAGAAGTCAAGAGAATCCTTATATTTGGTTTAGATATAAACCTGAGATACAAAACATGGAAGTGGATCTGGACTTGAACTTCTCCGGTGTCTAGGGAGTATTTCAGGCTGGGATTTTGGTGAGACCTCTCTTTGCACATGATGGTTCGGAGGACTTGGGTGCAGTGTTCACCTGCAGCACAGCTGAGCTTCAACCAGGGATGTTAGTATTTTGGCATGTTTCCCCACCAAATGGGGAAATAGTGAAGTGTTTCTGTCTTACAGTTGTTTAAAGATTCAGAAGAACATTTCCTGTTTTGTTTTCAGCACCAAAGATTGAATACGAGGATTTACCAATTTTTAAATTCACTGATTATGTTGAAGAGAGTACTAGAAAGTGTTTGAGATGGGTTATGCTAATGAGCAACCAGAGGAAAAGGTTTTTTCGCGTCTAATTCTACTTTTTAGCATTCAAAACTGCTTATCTGTTTGTTGTTCGTGGGAATTGTTTCCAGTGTTGCCTTAGTTGCCCTGTCCGTAAAATACGGGAGGCAGACAAGAGGCTTTTAAATTTTGCTGAAAGATTTTAAGATGATTGCAGAGCGAGTGTGTATTGCCAGTAATTTGTAAGAGAACTTGGGACAGGCTTGATGAAGGATCACTGGTGAAACACTTACTTTAATTCAAACACTCTGGTTAAGACTTTCTCTCCAGCCTGCGTTGTCCCATATTTCACATTCATTCCCAGCATGGACTTCCTTTGCTGAAGGTCCCATAGGTAAGCCACGAGAGCAAAATATACTACAGGGCCTCATACCAGCACTTGGAGTGGGAAATTTCAACCATCCAGCTTAATTTTTCATGACTGTAGAACAATAGCCAAGATTGTGTTCTGGGTACAAAGGTGGCCACCGGGACAGCCCCATTAGCCCCGGCACAGGCAGCTCTGCCCCCATGGGCTGCTTTTTGGGCTGAGGCTGAGCTGTGGCCCGCAGAGATGTTTTTCTCCTGTGTTGGAGCAGGATCATCGCGGTGGCACGTTCGTGCCAAGGGGTGAGGGCTGAGCACGGCTGTCACCCGTGGAGCCGCGTTTTGTATCTGCCTGCTGGGGAGCAGCTGCAGGCAGAGGAAACCAATAGGGATAATGGTGATGCTGAATGGGAAAAGAGGATTTTTTTTTGAACCTGAAAAGGGCTGTTTATGTATCATAAACCGCTTTTCAATGCTGTAAACCCTTTGAAAGCAGCCCCTCTGCCTCCTCTTTGCTCTGTGCAGCATGAAGCATCCAGGTTGGCTCTCTGGGAAGAGCAGCAGCTCAGTGTGGTTTTTGTATAGCTCTCGGGAGGTATGGGGAAAATTCTGGAAAAAAAATCTCAATTGACCAAAAAATTTCAGCATTTTTCAGTCTTATGTTGACTCCTGATCAGTAGGCTGGTGTCTACAGACTGCTGAAAAATGCTGTGAATTGGTAATTATGAATTGCAGCAGGAGATCAGTTCAGCTTAGTGTTCCCAAAGCCTCAGAGATCAAAAGGTGCCAGTGAGAAAGGTAAAGCATTGAGGGGCAATCAATTTGCCAGGCTGCCTAAAACTTAGTTGCGCTATCTAGTTTGAGGAAAAAATGTTGTTGCTGAATTTTGTAAAGGAAATTTTTTTAAAAAAATAAGAGAAGGTGGATAACATTTCTGTTGAGGCATGGACTGTGCAGGAAAAAATGAGGATATGAAGCAATTGCTGGGGTTCTTCTAGGTTTTTATTTTTCTCTCGGTTTTATCTATTAATTTACCTGATAGGGCAGTAATTAAATGAAGAAAAGCAGTAAGAAGAAGCAAGAGGGCAGAATAAATGGCATCTTGTTTTTCTTTAATTTTCTGTCAAGTGCAGAGCAATACAACCATTTCTTTTTAAGCTGCAACAGTATGCATTTCCCTTTTTCATACTCTTTTCTTTCCAGCTGCCATTTCCAGGAAATGGTACTGTCAAAAGCTGTATTTATGTGTCACATCTCAGCCTGGTCTGGGTAGGTGGTGTGTGGGACAGGAGTCAGCTTATCCCCCTTTCACCACTGCCGTGCCTGGGTCCCCCATTTGTGCTGGGACTCACGGGTGCTGTGCAGTGCTGAGGAGCAGGAGCTGCCTCCCAGATTGGTATCTCCCAGGCTTTTAAGAGCATCAGTAGATAAGGATCAAGATTTTGAAGTAGTGGATATCAAGGGAAGCAAAGGATTTGTGAGCACATGTAGTGCCCGGGCATCACCTCCAGCTGCTCAAAGGGTCGCAGGAAGAGGAGTGAATTTAATCAGTAGAAGAAATGTGCAATTTTAAGGTGGCAAAAACCTCCTTTGCTATCGCCAAGCTCCTGTTCAAGAAGGAAGGCAGTCTTTTGTTTGTCTAGAGTGTATCTATTAAAGACTGGACATATTTTTTACTACTTTCAAAATCCTTTCACCAATTCCTCAGATTGTTGGCAAAATATGGGTAGTGGCAGATTCCTAATAACTCTCTTTCCCTTCTGCATCAATTATGTGTCTCTGCGAGGCAGAGCTTTGAGTCAGCTCTCCTTCATTTCGCTCTTCTGGTCGCTCCCAGGGGAGAGAGTCTCTTGGTAATAGGAGCTACATCAGTTCAGAGAAGAATACAGTTTTGTTCCCTTCTCGAATGACATATGACTATCAGGCATCTGATGAGTTCTCTGAGTGGGCACATGAATTGAACCTTTTAGGAGTCTGATTAATGGCCTGATGGGTAGGAAGCAGACACTCGTTACAGGTCTGGGGGATCTGCCTGGCAGAATAAAATAGTGCCGTGGTAGCAATGCCCTTTTACCCTTCTGAGCTCCCCTGCAAACGTCACCAGTGCTGCACGAAAAAGGAAACAAAGTTCACCACACAGTGGTTTAGGGGATTTTTTTTACTTTTGTTTTTGTTGCCCATGTGTTGTTGTGTGGGTTTCCTTACAGAGCAAGCACAAGAGATGTTTCAGTTTGACCGGTAGAATTGTTTCTTGCTTTATGTGATTCAAATTGTTAAGGATCCTGGGCACATTGACAAGGCCTGTGATCCTTGTGTCTCAACCTGGCTCCCAAGGAAAAATCTGTAATGCTGCCCATGCTTGTGGATAGGGCTGGATCCCAGTGCCAGTGTCAAGTGGGGATTTTTTCCTAATATGGACAGTAGTCCACAAGGAGCTGGATGAAGTCCATCAAACTAACGTCGCCAACAGCGAGTAGAAAGTTTGGCTGTGCTCTGCTTGGACCAGCCCCGAGTGAGAGACCAGAAGGTGAAAGGCTTTTTCACACCATAACTTGATATCTCATGGCCAAGGGTGATGTACTAAAGGCACAGACCAAGGAATGCTGCCATGAGGTGATGCTTGCTCACCACTTCCCTCTGCAAACAGCTGCGCAGTTGTGGCTTTTGCAAAATGAAGCTTTTGTTTTGTTTTACTTTGTTTTGTTTTGTTTTCCCCTAAAGACGGCTCAGAGCAGGAGCAGAGCAGGCACTGACATGCCCGTCTAAACCCTTTACTTTCCTAGTTTTTTGGGACATGTACCTCCCTTTGCCTTCTGGCCTTTTTACTGATGCAGTGCAAGTGTTTCCACTCACAAAACTTCCACTTGTGCTAATTTTGACAATGTGAAATTTTGGTGTATATTGATTTTTTTTCTGAGTTCCCAGTAGTGGATTGCACAGCCAAACCAGTGCTTTACGTGGGCACTGGCAGTCCATTCCTGGTCAGCAGTAAGTGCTGAGTTTGTTTTTAAGTAAAATATTGTGGAGCAAAGGGATTTTTTTGTGTATGTGTGTGTTGGTTTGTGGATTATTTTAAAGTCTTGATGGTCTGTATTAGACATAGACTGTTTTTAAACATCAGCATGTGTTCCTTTTCTTTGATGTTTTTTCCGAGAGGGATTCTGCCTTCCACTTTAACAAAAGGCCCACGTTCTTCTTAGGTTATTTTATTCTGCTGATGATGTTGGTTACTCAGATAAATAGGTGTGTGCATGTACATTTAAAATGCAACATTCCCCTTCGACACACCACGGAAGCATAACAGAAATGATCTTCTGTAGTGATCTCCTGTGCCAGAATTTTCATGTTTTGAAATGAAAATGGATTCTCCTTATCTTCTCATAGCCCCTTTGATCCATTGCCTGTGGGTGCATAGTGGCACTAACGACAGAGGACGGGGAAGCTTCAGCTTTGCATGGCATCATTAGCTCCGGAGCATTAGCAGCATCTCAGTGAGGAGCAGCCCTGCTCCCGCTATGCCAGGAGAGATCCTGCCCCCCTACACCTCCCCTGAGCTCGAGCCCAGGTGAGATACACCCCCTGGAAGGGTCCTGTGTGCTCCTGCCAGGCGTTTCTGCAACGCTCTTCCCGTTTTCCTGACCCTCTCAGTGCCTCGGCGGTAGGAATTCCCTGCGGTGATACCTGCTTTCCACATCTTTTCCTTCCTCCAGGTAGCACATAACTCCAAGGACTAAACTTGCAGGCTAGACTTGTGTTCACCTGTGCATCAGCCTGTACCCGAGCTGGGAGTTTGCATATTTGCTTTTTCCCCCCCCGATTATTAATTCAGTCCAAAGTTTGTCATTTGTAGCAACCAAATAGCTCGAACCTCTCTGCCAGGGCTCTGCGTGCAAGTACTGTCCAAAGCGTTCTCGGTGATGAGTCAGTTCCTTTTTTTTTTTTTTCATTTTAATGACGGGTATGCAGCTAGTGTACCCATTAGAGCGTGCCGAGGGATGGCATAGAAATGAGGATACACATGTGTATGTATCAGATGCTGAAGAGCAGCATTCGTGTTATAAATATAGCTCAGCTGTGTTCCTTCTTACATTTCAATTTTATAATCCGTTCCAGAAGATTTGGACAAAAATACTGTGGTGTAAGAGAGCATTAGTTTCTGGGTTCTTCAGATAATAATTCTTAGTACAGAAACTAGTAAATAAACCTCTAAAGATGGGCAAGATGACATCTTCCCTAGTTCTAGGAATTGGACTTGGGGTATAGATTTATGCAAGGTAAAATAAAGGACAAGTAGAAGCAGGAGCAGAACTGTATGTTTTATTTTTTTAGTTTATCGCTAAAATGTATGAATAGTCCTTTTTTGTTTGTTTTATTGGTGTGATTATATATGATCTATCTTTACATGTATACTTTTTAGACCTGGTGGGCCCACTGTGATTAAATGTTTGCTTTGAATACGTGTCCAGCGTGTTAACTTTTCACAGTGGAAAGTTGTTAAATTCATTTTTATACAAGGGGTGGGGGGGGAAAAGAGGGAGGGGGGGGAAAAAAGAAGAGATTGTTAAATGTATGGAAACCCTTATTGGCTGAATTATATAACTGAATTCATTCAACATGCTCGCTGTATCTTGTTCTCCTTTCAGTATTGCCACTCTGTTCATCACCCCTTTTAGTGCTTTAGGCATATGGCGTGCAGTACATCCAGGGAAGTGTCAACAATATGGCATATGTTATACATACTGATCTTGATACACCGTAGAAAATAATGGGCCTAACTTTAAAAGGCACGGTGCTAAGAATAGAGCGTGCTGCAACATGCAGACAGTGAATCCGCCATGAATGTCATGTTTGAAGACAAAAAGAGCTGTATTTTTCATTACTTTTGTGGCTTGGTTTGTGTCTTGGCATTGCTGCAAATTAAAATACGGCAGTGAGGTGGGTGCAGGCAGGATCTGCACCTGCCCGATGCCGGAACCCCCAGGGTCTGCTGAGCCTTGGGGGTCAGGGTGCATGGGGGCAAGAGGGGTCAGGGGTGTGTGTGTGCAGGCAGGAGGGAGCAGGGAAGGCAGGGAGCTCTGGGACCTGCCTTCTGTGTGAGCCAAGGTGGGGACCAGCAGGGACTGTGCTACTGACACCCGTCCGCAGGAAGAGGGACGGGGACAGGGGATGTCCGGATGCGCTTCCAGGAGTCATTAGAGGGTCGCATTAGCTCACCACTTAGCTCCCTCTCCTCGCTGTAAATGAGCCTGCACAAGCAGATTGCAACGCTTACGTTTAAAACCACAGTTGTGGAAATGAGTCTTTCCGAAGACTCTTCCAAAGATCTGCCCATTAGGATCTGACTGCTGGATCAGGGCTCTCGTCTGTACTCGCAGCAGTAAAATAAAGATGAAACGCTCTGTTTCTCATTTCTGGATCCTGGACTTACTCAGCTCCCCACTTCTCAGCCAATCCTTAGTCCCAGGAACACTCATTTTGAAATTAGAAAAAATTTAAACAGGGGGTCCTTCGAAAAACTGAGCCTGAAAATTGTTCCAGGAAGTTTCATCTTTAAAATGAATGATTCATACCGTCGTATAGGTGTGTGTGTATCTGTATGTCTGCATTGCTGTTTTTTGTGCTGTACTGGCCTGGCTCAGGAGCTGTAACATCTGAGGTGCAGAGAAGCAGTGACTGGAGAAAGGAATATCCACTTTCCAACAACGACCAAATATTTGTCCGTTATCTCTCTGGCCATTGTTGCAGTTCCTGATATCCACAGGACCACGCGGATCACCGCCCGGATAAAACAGCACAACAAAATATTTATTTTTAATCTTTGCTGAATGTTTGGTGCATGTTTATGAGGGTTAAACATTAATAGCAGATGTTGTTAATGAATAGAAGGCTTGAGCCAGCTTCTGAGACCTTTTAGTTAGTACATGAATTTTCTGGTTGATGACAATACTTGTAACATGCCTAATTACGAAGTAGTGTTCTAATCAAGCCTTGAATAACTGAAGAATTTCCCCTCCTCTTTTGCGGTTATTTCAGTGGCACACACAGGGATCGCTTCAGTGCCTGTGCTTATTCTTAGTGATTTTTCTTTTCTTAGAGCATTCATTGAGGTTTTTTCCCCCAAGAAGCACATGCATTTACGCTGAATGCCGGCGCAGGATCGTGCGCACACGGGCACAGACGGTGACGCGCACGGCACGGCCCCTCCATCCCGGCCCCACCAGCAGCTGAGCTGGTGCCAGCCTCTGAAGTTGTTGTCCCAGTTTGTCACACTTCCAGGTGAAGTACGTGAAAGTGATTATAGGTAATAAATATCTCTTTTTTTTTAACTTATTGCAGAGGCAGTTTTTCCCCTGTTAATGAGGGTAATTTGACTTGGTTGAAGGATTGCAGTTCTTAAGAATTAATGCAGCAATCCAATTCAAAGATTTAAAGAGATCTAAGATTTTTCACAGGTCGTGTGCTAGTGAATGTGCTCCTATCACATAGCAGCTAATGGACTTGAACAACAGTCTGTCATTTACTGTTACCTCAGTGTATAGCAGCTTTGCCCTTGATAGCGAGTATACTTTCCCAGCAGTGCAGGTTATTTAGTAGTGCGGTGTATTTGTAACACTTTTAAGAGACAGTATCCGATTTCTAACAGCCCTAATTACTCGATGAAGCGAGGTTACCTTTCTGACTTTCTTAATTACGTGTTTGGATCCTAATCTGCACAAGCCTAAAGTGTTTTAGGCTCTGATAGCTGACTCCTCTTTTTTTTTTTTTTTTTTTTTTTTTTTTTTTTTTTTTTTTTTTTTTTTTTTTTTTTTTTTTTTTTTTTTTTTTTCAAATTTATGTATACACATCTATAAAATAATTTTTGTGTTGCGTTTTCCTTGTATCAATACTCAAAGGTTAATTTTATAAATATGGAAGTGTTAGGTACTAGTCTCCATAAGATCCCCTTGTTTTTATGGATGCATTATTACCTTTTAACAGTGTTTCATAGTGACTTATTTGTAAATGGTGTTGGAAATGCTCTAATTTCTTGATCCTATTATGTTCCTGGATATGAAAAATCCTATTGTAAGGTAATTAGAAGGATTCTCTTCTATTTAAATGTGTGTTCTCTAGACAGTGTCACTCTATACTCTGCACACAAGAACCTTTGTTCCTTAATTAGAAAAAGGACTAGAGCTCATTAATTGTGGGTACAAAGTGATGTCTGCTCAAATGGAGAAGCAATAATACAGTTTAAATAATGATTGATCCTACATTTTAAGTCTTATGCTATTTTGTACTGATAGTGATAAATAAGTAACACATAATGCAGGTTGCAAAGCGTTGTGTGAAGATTTTTATGGAAAGATCTCTTTTTGCAAGGATAAACCTGTGTCGGGCACAATAAATAAAGGATGGATGGTACACACACAGCCTCTGCCGTTAGGGAAAGTCAGCATTTGTCAACAGCTGTACCGTAGCAGTGGCTGAGCTACTGGAGTTCACTCCACCCCATACTTTAGAAAATGAAATAATTGTGAAAGCCATGCAGTCAAAAGCAGTTTGGATTTTGGCCTTGCAGAGCTATTATTGTGATGAAAAGAATACTTTAATTACTGCTCACGAACAAGATGAGTTATAGATGTTTGAGTATTTTGCGGGGTGTTTTGGAGACAAGTGTACTTTGTTCTGTGAATTTTACCATCTCCCTGCCGTCCCCTTGGGAGGAGAAGGACAGATTTGGCAAGTTCAACCCAAGATCCTTCACCAGAAGGCTTCGGTTTGTGTGATGGCCACGGAGCTGGGGTGGGCTGAGATACGTACATGTCACCCGAAGGCCAGGCAGGCTCCCAACAGACGCCCTTCCCAGAAAGCAGGAGCAGGTTGCACTGAGCTTGGTGGTCCCACTGCCAAGGTGGGATGCTGGGATGGTGTCTGTGTGGGTTTGGAGTTTAGATCTTGTCACGTGAGGCTGGGCTGGGGAGAGCAGGTCACTGGGATGTGCACTGGTCGAGGGTGATGCCCCTCAGACTCCTCAGCCTGCAGCTCTGTCTCCTCCACAAACCCAGTGGTACCCATTCCTCTCCTTGCCCCACCTTGCCTCAAAGACTTAAGAAAGAGAAAAGCTTTCTCATTTTTTCAAACCCTAATGAAAACATGACATTAACAATGCAAAGCCTTTCCCATGTGAAGAGTCGGGAAGTTGGAAGGTTAGGCTTGTTTTCCTGCTGTTGGTTTCACTAATCAAAATGGTAAATGCTAGACCAGGGAATATATTTAACTCAAAGAGTATGGGCACTGAAAGAACCCCAGAATATCCTTCTCTCCTGAATTCCTCTTGGTGGGAAAGAAAAATAGTTTTTAAAAGATAAAAAAAAGCTGTTCTTCAATTGACTATGCAAAAATCTTATTGCAGTATTTATTCCAAACCTGCACACATAATGTTCAGTCAAGGAGAAAACAGCAAAAAACAGTTGTTGATGGACTTAGGCGAGAACTGGATTAAATAAGCATTAGTCTACTGAAGCTGATTACAGGAATATGAAAATGCAGTATCTTAATGGTACATATTTTCATGTGGCAGCTCAGTTGCCTTTCATTTTGCAGCTAATATGTCTATTCTTATGAGTCATTTACTTCTTTAATTACCTTTTGCAGGCAAGGCACCATGGTATATTAATGTGAATGATTTTTACTGCCAGTTTATCATACAATGCCCCAGAAGTTGAAAGGCGTAATTGACTTGGAAGAGCAGCTCATGAAGGAAACAATATTTAGTTGACAGTTTTCCTTGTACTCTCTGTTGACGTTTATGAGTTTACACTATGCTAAAGGAGTAATAAACACAATTTTCTTTCAATAACAGGAAAGAGTCACTTTTAAAATATATTTGTGGAAAAAGAGATTTGTTCATTTCTTGAATAATATAGAATAATGCGTTTCCAGTGATGAGATGTATATAAGATTGTCAATTGAATTAAACCTCGAAAGGTGCATTTATAACCTGCCTTGAAGCGTTAAAAGGTATTAGGGTGCATGTGAATTGAATCAGTTAGATGAATATTTAAATTATACACAGATTTGGATAAATCATATTCAGATCTGTGTGTTAGATTATTTGGTGGCCCTCTCAAGCGAAAGTTTGAAGTGGGAATTTGAGGGACGGAGGCTCTGTTTCTGGAGATGGAAGAACACCCATCAGAAAGCTCCCGATAAAACCCCAATTGGAGGATTATTGCGGAAACTTTCTATAACTTTGCTGAAACCAGAGGCTTGAGGAAGGTTTAAAATCAGCTTTGCAATCCGTCAAAGTCCATTTTCTCCTGGAATGCTACTTTTATTGAAATGACCTTGTCAAATCGCAAATTCTTTTTCCCAAGCATCCCCAGGACCGTGTGCAGGTATGATTAATCATCCCATCCTGCTTTAATTAATTTAAAGGCGCCCATGGCCGGGGCGGGAGGAGCAGCCGGCTGGCGAGGGCAGCTCTTCCCCCGCTCGGCTCGCAGAGAGTTAAACTTTTCACAGTTTTCCCGATTGTTTGCAGTTCAGCCCTCTGCAACATAATGAAAGTTTTCGAGCCATCTGTTGTTAAGCTGGCGGTGAGCAAGGCCAGTATATCCAAACAAAGTGCTGGCCTGCTGTAAACTGAACCTGTCAGTTTAGCATAGCTGGGCTGACCTCCCCGGGCGCGGGGCAGCGGGTACCAGGCACTGGCTGCCTGCTCAGCTTCCAGGGGAACTTCTTGGGGGGACCATGTTTACTTTTTCCACTTAGCGTTCCTCCCACAGGCTTGGACTAGTTTATACTAAATCTTTAAATTGACACTGGCTTTTTTCTTTTTTTTTTTTTTTTTCTTTTTTTTACTTTTTTTTTTTTTTTTTTTTTTTTTTTTAATCTTTTGGGGGATTACCGAAAAAATACATTAAAACCCCACGGTGGCTGGAATTTGAGCTTTTTGGAGGTGTTGTGGGGGGTCACGGGACAGCAGCCTCTGTGATTCTGTATCTCAGTGCATGCGCGTGTGCTGGCAAGATTGTCTCTCAGAAGAAAGAGGCATGTTCCCAAGTATCCCAGCTTGCTTTCCAGCTCCTATTGTTCCCTTTGTTCTGTATTATTTAAGATCAGTTACTCATTTGCTTCAGAGGATTGGGAATAACAGGCAAGGTAGAGCACAGAGCCAGCATCTATTGTCTTCCTGGGAGCCAGGGCTGCATCCAGAGTGGCTGGAGCAGCCTTCCTCCTGCTTCTGTTTGCTTCTGCCCGGGGGGTTGGTAGTTCCAGCATAAGGTACTAGAGAATTTGAAACTTTTTGAGCAGAATTGCCAAGATCAGACTGAAAATGCCCTTTATTCGCAGCACCGTGGGCTTGGGGATTGTTTTCCTTTCTTGTTGGTACGAAATGCACAGTAGTTTGGCCTCTCCTCCTCTGCCTCACTGTTTGTGCTTTTTCCAGTCCTGTTCCTCAGGTTACCTTCTCTTTTTCCTTCCTCCATAAATGGTATTTTGTTTATTCCTACTTGTCTGGGATGTAAAACATGTCATTTCTCTGCCTATATTCACTCAATACAAGTCATTTTAACACTATTTTGGGACTGGCAACAAAACTCGAAGTGCCTGTGCCAGGAAAGTGACTATTAGGCATTACCTTTTCTCGGTGTTTGTCTTTTGGACTAGACCTACAGTAAATACCTTTATGCTACCACTGCTGCCAAATTCAGTCTTTGCTTTCTACACTTGTGCTGTACCTGCTTGCCGGTCTTTGGCTGGTTTCAAGTGTGTTTTACTTACCTCATGATTCTTGGAAAGCAAACCTGATCCTCAGTGACCCCAAATGCTGCGATTCCAAGTCAGGAGGAGTTTTTTGCCTGAGGAAGAGCTGCTGAATCTGTGCCGTGAAACCAATGCGCCTTTGAAAAAGCGCTTTACAGCCAGTCAGTATCTTCACATTGTGGTGCAAATGTACTGGAAGCTCTGGAAAAACAGTGAAAGTAGTATTTGGCCTTTATAGAAGACCCCACCAAGGGGCTTGTGCTGCTGCCCACCAGAGGGTAGGAGTGCCCAGGGGATGAGGGGAAAGGAGTATGACAGTGGTGAAAAACACTCAATTTTAAATTAAAATGACTACACTTATGAGGAAACCCCGTCCAGCTCTAATCTGTTTGTAAGGTGACTGACACATAAAGTGCTTTTTGTTTTAAGGTAGAGGGAAGTGCATTCAGGATAGAGTTTCTGGCATAAATGTCAGGTGCAACGCAGTGCATGCTCACTCAAAAAGTCAAGCAGATAACCTTGGCATTTAGGGACATTGCCTCGTATAAAACGAAATTGTATTTTGTTTTTGAAAAGGAGGACTACATTAAGAGGTCACCTATTAGCTGTGTTTTTGCTAGCTGTCTGAAACTCAGCTCTACTGTCTATTAAACTCAAACCACTATGTAAACATTCCTGTGTTGTTCCTGGTCTCTACAATGGCCAAGGGGATCAGGTTTCACCTGCCTGCACATCTTCAAGCAATTAAAGCAATTAGCTTGAAGCCATTTCACATTCAAGGTCTACTGTGACATTCAAGTCCAGAAGAAGTCTAGGGGAGAAGGAAGAAGAGGAGTATAAAGGGCCGCTGTGCAGCACATGCACAGGAATAACCTGCGAGGGGGTTTTTGGACTTACAACGACTTCCAAATGCGGTCAGGAGGCTTCCCAGCAGGCATGCAAAGTTGCTGCTGAGAAAGGGAAAAGATAAAGAAAAAGCACCTAATGATCCTTTAAATTATACCCAAGTTTTGCACTGGGAAGGGAGGGGGAGGAGAGAAAAATAGCAACATGATTTGGAAAGATACTTGAGTGAAATAATACTGTGTTGGTCTTATTTACTGATATTTCTCCTGGCATGGATATCATATTTTTCTTCTCATTTAGGTGGGGATTTATATTTGGTGTTTACATTGTAAAACTACACTCACTCTGGCTAATGTATCCCTTACAATGACATTCAGCGCAGAGTTTAGTGATTCCAGCAGTAAGTCTTGAAAGCTGCTATTTTTTAAAAGGTTGGAGCAGATTAGTGGTGACCTTAAAAGATTAAACTAGTACAGTTTAAAGATAAATAATCAGCCTTTAGCACATTAGATAGCTACATAAGCATGACAGAAGGTGACTTTCTTACAACAGTTTCAGAATCCAGGCAGCATTTTTACATTTGAAACTTGACTAAGGCAGGGAACAGTGGTTTGCAGAAAGCGAGACATAAACTGATTGCACCACTTCAAATTGGTTAATACAGTTTTAAATCCACAGTTTTCCTGTTGGTTTTATTATTGAGAAGAGGCTAATTTTAAAAGCTATGCCTGCTGCAGAGGAAGATCTTGCTTTGCTGTCCCGGAGGGTGTTCTTAATCAGAAATAACCGCAGGCTAAATTATAATGTGGAATCCTGCTGCCCTTTAACCTAACACTGCTGCTCGTTCAGTGTTTGTTAACAAACAGCTCTAAGTACAAAATTGTTTGAGAATTACTTTTTCATTATATTTGCTGACTTCAATTAGAATAAGAAGCTTATTTGGGGAAGAAAAATTAAAAATGTATGGGTTTCTAGAGAAAGTTTCAGCAATTGTTTCCCGGCAAGCATCGCCTTCGAAACATAGCTGTGGACTCCGTGGCACACGTAATTCAATTTAAATAAAATTACCTTCTGAACTAATATTTCTGCACCAGTGGCAGAGGCAGAGCTCAGGAGCATCCCAAGATTCAGCCCTTTGATAGATGAACAGGCTAAAATGGTGGCAGGGGCTGAGGCCAGGGCCCCTCTTGTGCCTTGTGGGGGGATGCGATTCCCCCGTTCCCTGACGAAGAGGCACTGATTCCCCACGCCTGTGATGCTGGGGAGGGCTGGGCTGTAGACACAAGTGGCACAGCGTCCTATTTTATTTCAGTTTCAATAACACGTAATTGAAACGTATACTTGGCAAATTAATTGGTGAGTTGAAGGTAAGAACTGCTGAGTTAGTACAGACGGCAGGAGCCCTGCTCTTTTTTTCCCCCTAAGTTTACATGCTGGAGCGGAAACGCTGCGGTGCTCAGAAAGGAGGTGATGCCTCTGCAAAGCAGATCTTTCCAATTTTATTTTTTTTCTAGCTTAGTCTTCTGTTTCTATGATCTGCCTTTTGAACTGTTTTTGTGGCTGATCAGTTCCACCTAATATGTCTCTTGATTTCTGCTATTGTAATACTCAGACGACATGCTGTTCTCTTCATTTTTATAAGCTTTAGATGCTCCTGCCTGTCATACTCTGGCGGTTTATCTTCAGCGTCTGGATTTGCTTTCAGACTTGCATGTCTATCAAGCTGCTGTTGCTTTGAATGTGAGATCAAAAGAAGATGAATTCCAGTAAAAAATTTCCTTGTATGAAGAAAAGATTGGGGCCCTATGTAAACATCCCACTGACAGCTCCCAATGAGTTATTTTAGCAGAGCATTAGCACCCAGAATGACAGACAGTCCAAGACTACATGCTAAATAACAAATCAGTCCCTTCAGTGGCAGCAGCACGTTGCCACAACAGCAATACATTTTCTAAAGGAATCCTGTTCCTCTTTTTTATTGAATATGGCTGTTCGACTGCTCATCTCTTCACGAGCTGCCTTCGAGTGCCAGCCCCAGTTTACTTTTTCTTGACAATATCTGTGTCATGTCACCAATATGACAGCAGACAGGGCTTTGATAATTGGGTGGGGAGACGGTTAGTTAGTCATCTTGAGTTAAATAGGTAGTTTGTTTTAGGGAGGGGAAGGAGACGACGAAGGAGGGATAGCATCTGCTGGAATGCTGAACTCACGCTTTCGGAGATGCTGGATGCAAGTCCCTGCACCCGAGACAAGTCGTATTTTTGGGTGGTTGTTTATATTTCAGTTCACGCAGTTAGAGAAAACAGCTCTGCAGCCCGGCCAGCCTCCTGAGCCGGTTTTCAGAGCAAGCCATAGCACTGTCGAGGGTAGGAACGTCAAGCTTGGCTGGACTTACGGGCGAATCCGAATTTGCCTAGACACAGAAGTGAGGTGTGCTTCTTGCTGCTGTTTGGTCTGGTTGGGGACATAATTAGTTCTGCATGTTTCTACTTACAGATGGGGGTGATTTAATAATGCAGAATCGCTAGATTTTTGCGCCTGCTGTAGCGCTAAGCCCGACTTTGAGATTACCTGTGAGGTCCATCCGATCTCGCCACTTTGCAAGGGAAGAATTAGGAAGGAATGCTTTGCGGTTTCTTTGTCATTTAGTAAAAGCAGAGGTTGCTACTGTGGAGGCAGAGCCCGGTGGCTGCCGCGAAGGGCAGTGCTCCAGCGTCTCCCTCCAGCCTGCACTCCGGCTGCACGGCACTTCCTGTTTATTCAAACATCTTTTTACCATTCTTCAGCCCCCGCTTCACAGAAACAGCCAGAAACACATCTCCAGCGCGAAGACGGAAATCTAAAGGCAGACAGTAAGAGCTCACTCTGTTAAACTCTTCATTTTCTCTGCGAGAGCTCAGAGGAAAGGAGCGTGCAGGCAGGGCTGAACTTTTAACACGCTGCCTTGCGCAGGCAGCTTGGAGCACAGGAGAGGGGAATTGCGTTGGTTTACAGCTGAAGAGGCTGGTTCAGGTTGTTTAGTGCGGTGCTGACAAGGGTGGGTTTTTGGGCATGGCTTCGGAGGACCACGGAGAGAGGACCAGGTCCTCTTTTGGGGTGCCCGTCGCCTCGCGGTGTGGCAGGAGCAGCCATGTGTCACTGTCCCTGCCGCCCGGCCGGTGCTGTGGCTTCTCCTCGCGCTTGCACAAGTGCCAAAATAACTTAAACAACAACAACACCCCCCCCCCCCCCCCCCAAAAAAAAAAAAAAAAAAGGGGGAAACGTGGCTGCTGTTCTGGGCAGCACAGGCGGCGCAAGCCCACTGAGTCGCGTTTTTGTTTTCCGCAAATTGTTTGCATCGTGGCTCTGGCACCGTGTGCGAACCAGCCTCGCTAATATTTGTACCAATTTCATGCTAATAAAAATCAGGCTGCTGAGACAAGCATGGCTATTATCTCATTCATATGACTATTGTTTAGACCTGTGGTACTACAAAAGGAAAGGGAAAGCGTGCTCACGCCGGGTAATGGTTGTTAACTTCTCACGTGAGGGATTTTCTCTGCAGTTTTTCAGTATTAATGATTGTTGTATGAATGGTCTTCAGGGGTTGTTGGAAGACAGTGTAGATCCTCTGGGTAATCCTTGTCGCAACACAGATGCTGGATTTCTTCCTCTCTGCTCAAGTGCCTTAAAAAACTGCTTGATATTTCTCAGTGGTTTCTCCCCCTCAAAAGTCCACTGACATAGCAGGTAACTTTTTTTTTGGCAAGCATTTGTGGTGCTCGTACAGTGTGAAACATAAGAGAAAATGGAAAATATGCTGCCTGCCCTATGGAGAAAACCCATCCTCCTCGAGGCTTTTCCTGCCTCTCTGAGATCCAAATACACTTTAAAATTTTAAACCGTAAACCCCCATCTTCCTAGAAGAGAGAGCAAGAGAGAGAGAAATCAAGCTGTGTGTTCAGCCAAACCGCAAGTACAACAAACATATTTTGAAAATATATTGCTAGTCTGGCTTTTTAATGTTCAGAAGTTGTTCTGCTTTGCAGAAAAAAAAATGGTGTTTGCAACTGCCTTAAGGACAATTTGTTTAACAGTAGGAGTAATTGCATGGGGAAAATGGAAAGAGTGACTGAAGTTATTTACTCAGATGTTAGTGTAGGTGTGGGGCAGAAAACTCTCTGTGGGAACAGTGGGCTGCTTTTCTTGGTATCTCAGTCTATTTGATGACCATCAAATTTCCCAGCTCACTGGTTTTGTTTTTTCTGGATGGCATGTTTGATTATTTATCAGAAGGGAAAGGGAGTAGCTGAAGCAAATAAACATGTGACCAAGCTGTGTTTTGTTTTCCACTCAGAAGGCCGTGCCCTTTAACAGATATACAGAAAATAATAAACGTATTGTCTTATGATAAAAGGAAATTATGTGTATCATTTTCTTTAGCAAGGCCATTAACCCCTTGTGCTCAGTGGTCTCCGCCTTCTGGCAGCTCGTTTGGTTTGCAGCTGGGAATTAAAAGCACTTAAGCCCCCCTCTTGTGTGGAACGTTTCCATGGATTACTGCTTCGCCCCTTTGGATTTGCTGGATTTATTACATAGTCATACAGCCCTGGTCGTGTCCTGGGTCCTACTTGGGGTGTGACTAACTAAATGAGAGGCACTTTGAATTTTCAGAAGGGTGCTGACTTCCAGAGAAAACCTTGGCAAGTGCTGCTGGGATCTTCCTGCCTCCGGTACTGGTGTCTGTGCAGCGCGAGGGGTTGCAGCTGTGTTTGGTCCGTTACAGACAGTGTCAATTTATGGGATTCTTCTTTAAATGCCAGGTGTCTAGCATGTAGCGTGTTGTATTTCCTTTATAATACCGGCTTAGGACAATGCTCATTATCTTCCCTGGAAAAAAAAACCCACCCTATAAACTAAATCACTGTCAGGAAGCAAAATACAGGTTTGCCTCGTCTCCGGGAAGCATGTTGCATGCTTTAACTGCTTTTATGGGATTAAAAGAAACAAGTTAAGACTGTCATGCACATGAAAGGAAACCGAGATGTGGTTTGTTTCACATTGTGCAGGTAGGTATAAATTTAATAGACTGACTTGCTTTCAGAATCTCTCTTTGTCTCCCCGAATCGCATGTCAGTTCCAGCGCGTTGATGAGCTCTGCAGTCCGTAATAGCGCCTGACTGCCGCTGCCCCGCAGGTGCTGGATCGGCAGGAGGGTCCTCCTCCTCCTCAGGGATGTAGGTTTCCTCTGAGGAATGGCTTCAGATCAAAAAAGAAGGAAAATTTGCCTGACATCTTGAAGTTGCGTTCGATCGCAACTTCCATCGCAAAAACCCCCCATCGCTGGTGGGTCAGGGCAGGAGGAGGTGGATGTGGATGTGGATGCTTTTCTCCCCTGCCTCCAGGGAGTCAGCACTCCGTGGAGAGCCCAAATGGATGGCAGAGCCCGAAACTGTGGGTTTATGTTTGAGGGAGAAAAAGTGGGAGTCAAAATAGTGGGCAGAGGAAGGGCTGGTGAAATAAGGACCTGAAACTTAAATGTGATGTGAAGAAGAAAGAGGAACTGAGCAGCTTGGGGCCAGGTGACATGGGCAGGGGCTGGGATGGGGGATGTGGCTGGCCCCCCTTGCCCAACAGCTCCCTGAGGGTTGAGGAGACTTGGGAGAGGATGAGCGATGAGCTTTGGGATCAGCGGGGCAGGATGAAGGTACCCAAGAAGGCAGAGGAGCAGCAATAGTTGCATCCTGTTTGGACAGGGGATCTCTAGCCCTGGCTGAAGTCCTTGGGCAGATGCCCATGAAGGACAGTTAGAGGACCTATCCATGGGGAATGTTTCCTTCCAACCTCCAGCAATTAAAGGTTGGCTCCTCCCCTGAAGCATAAACATTTGTACCTTGATATTTGGTTTTCGCTTCCCAAAGATAGCTGTAAATGCTCTCATTACTATCTGTGCAAGTGTCTAATCCTCTCCTTGCGTCCTACCCGTGCTCTTGGCACTGGTGATATCTTGTGACAGTAAGTTCTAGGAGTAATAATGAGTTGTGTATTAAGAAAGAAAAAAAAATCCTTTTATCTGCTTTATTTTTTTTTTTTTTGGTGGTTGTTGCTTCCTGACTTCTTTCAATGTCCCCTTTTTCTTGCATTATGAGAAATGGCAAAAGCACCAGATGTACCTTCTCAGGCCGAGTCACAATTTGTGTAGTTTTATCGTGTCCCCTCTTACTCATCTCTTGCTAAACTAAACACTCCCACCCTTATCAATCTTGCCTCGTATCTGCCGAGGCCTCTAATCATTTTTGTCGCCTCCATCTGAACCTCGCCTATTTTTGTTTTACCAGAATCTGTTAAAATTAAGGTTTTTAGAAGCTTTTCTAAATTAGGCTGTGCCATGGAAGTTAAGAGATGTGATTTGCAGCATTCATTTTCCATGTTTTGGGCTGTCCCAAAATGTTTTGCTTCCTTCATTCATCCAACAGCAGCGAGTGTCTGATGGAGCGTGGTGAGATGTCCACAGTCAGGGACTGTATTTCATGGGCCTCTGAGTACAAGTTTGTCATGCAGTGTTTTGGAAAACAAGCTTAAAATATGTTCCCTGTTTTGTTGACCACACAGGGAAGCGCGCAAGCAGCTGTATGCAATATACTATTTATGTTGTAGCAACAAAAAGGCCTTCTTCCTTCTCCCTCCCCCCCTTATCCCTCTTCTTTTCTCTGTTAAAAAATATGAGAACTTCCCGTGCTTTTGACATCCAAGAAAAACGTGGCTCAGCAGTGAATAGTCCTTCAAATATTCAAAGGTCTGGTTCACTTCTGGATAAACACAGTAGTTCAGAATCTGATCTCGAGCCTACAGAAACGAGCTGGAAATCCCATAAGATTTTTTTCATCACTCAGACACAGTTCAGTTCTGGTTCAGTTTGCGCAGGGAGCCAAGATTTGTATCCTTTCTCATTTTACCAGGATGTGTTGGCCCATCCCTCCTTTCTTGCTGGTACAGACCGCTACATGCTGTGAGTCTTGGCATGCCAAAATAAAGAGAACCATTTTTAATGTTTGGGAACTTTTTGCCAGATGCTTTTTAAGTGGCTTTGATGAGTCCTGACTGTGACTCTTTAAAAGAGGGGACAGAAGGTGTTTTTACAGTGTAACCGCCTGAGGATTTCATTTGTGCCTCAAAGAAGGGTTTTTTGTAGCCATTGTCCCTGTTGTTGCTGGTTTGGGGTTCTCAGGTTCCTGATGTTGGCTGAAGTTGATCTTTTGCCCTGCTGCTCCTTGCTGGCTGCCCCTTTCATCCCTGTACTGTCTGAGTATTGAAGAAAATACCTCCCCCACCTTTTCCCCGAAGTTGATGGAGTTCACGAATAAATCACAAAATGGAAACGGTTGTTTTGGAGGCAAACCCTGTTGTTCCCCTGTGTGGGGCTGGGTTCTTGCTGCTGCAGAGCTGAGATAGCAGGCAGGGATCTTGCCAGCCATGGGAAGGGCTGTGGGATGGCAGGGCAGGAGCGTCTTCCTCCCACCGGCAGGAGTAACCTCAGTGCCCAGGAGGACAAAGTGCAGCAGTGCTGGGGCACAGGCAGCTCCACCCTGTGGGTTTGGAAGAAAGGGTTTTTGTTTTCAGTGCCTTTTTCTGGAGGGAATCTCCTCAACTGGTAGCCAGAATCTATTCCAGAGGAAAGAAACTAAGCGTGCTGGAAGAAAAATAATGACTCGTCTTCTTTCCTTATGACTAAACTATTCTAGGAGATGCTTCAGTTTGAGGCACATTGCCAGCTCCCTTGCTCCAGGCCTGCCCCCGTCACATCAGGGACAGGATGTGAGCCGGGCTTTGTACATGCGGACCTCCAGGTCCCTTCTCTTTTTTCCAGCACGGGAATCACCCATTAGTCACTTGGCCAGCCCAGTCTGCTGTGTCTGAGCAAAGCCTTCAGGGCCAGCTGATCATTTTATGGAGTGAAGGATTGCTGTTGAAGCTCCCTGCCTTGATGAGCTGGCTGGTAGCCCTTGAATGGAGCCAGCCTTGCAGAGCTGCTGCAGCTGAGCGAGGCACTGGGTACCAGCAGCATCTCCCCAGGCTCACAGCATCCCTCTGCAGCACCGGTGGCGTTGGGTACAGAGTAGCTGGAGGAGGATTATTTAAGGAAACAAGGAAATAGAAGATGAGATTGGGATGGGGGCTTTTTGAATCCAAGGCTGTGGAGAAGGCTGGACAGCAGGGATGCCTCACCAGGTTATATTGCATCCTACCTGTGTCCCATAGCAGAGCCCCATGTCCTGCCTGTAGCTCTCCTCAGGCTTCCTGGCTGCAGTGCTGGGAGCAGTGTTGGGGCTCTTGGCTTTGTCTTGTTTTGTGTGTGGCACGCAGGGTCAGCAGGGTGGGAATGGGGAGGGAGCACATAGCAGCTCATTTCCCAGTTCTGGAGGAAGATGGAAGAGCTGGGCACAAATGTCAGAGGGAAAAAGTGCTGCAAGAACATCTGCTTCTCTTTTTTGCATCTTCTACATTTTATTCCTCCTCTTCATTTTGGTTCTTTTCCTGTTCTCTCTAGTTGGTTCATCTCACCTCCCCCTGTTCTGTTCCTCCCAGAGGAACAGCACTACCCACTGCTGTTGCTTTGCACTATTTTTTATTTTTTTCCCTTTTGCATACTGCTCCGCTCCTCGCTGGTTTCCACACGTTGAGCGGCTCCTGCGCCTGCCGGAGGAGAGCTGCAGCAGGGCTCCCCTTCCATGTGTCTGCCTCCTACCTCCGCTCCTCTCTACATCTGCTGCTCCAGGAGAAGAGAGTGTCGCAGGAGAGGAGGTAGAGGAGGCAGGAGAGTGGGAAAGACATGAAGCAGCTCTGAAACTCGGGTGCATCCAGGCTTCCGAGCTTGAGAGCTGCATCTTGCCACTCTGCTTGGAGCAGCTGTGGAGTGGAGTGGGGTGTGAGGACAGATGGGAGCTGAGAAAGAAGAGAGATTGCTGGCTGAGTCTAAATTCCCCCTTGTCCCACCCAGGAGAAACAAAGGTACTTGCCTTGCGAGACTAAATGGGAGCAAGAAGCCTTTGTGGGAGGTGGGCCATGCTCCGCTGGGAGAGGCGCCTGTAGCTACTGGCCGGGCAGTCCCTCAGTGCCTAAATCCATCGTGAAACTTGGGAGAAATAGATGGTGGGAGAACTGCATGCCTGCTGCTGCAAAGCCAAGCTTTCCCAGACCTGAATGGGGAAAGCTGAGCAGCAGGGTTTGCTTGTTAGGTTATGGCTATCAGAGGTTAACACAGAAGGTCTTGCTTCTGGAGTCTGGGACCGGGGTAGTGTTATGTTTGCTCCAAGGGTAGATTTTGCCCTTAAAATATCTTCCTTCTCATCTCTCTCTGCTTGTTTTGTTGTATTTTGCTTTTTAATGACCATAACTGAAATAACGGACAGATGATGATGTTGGCTGGCAAGTAACTTTCCTGATTTACTGCTTGGACAGTTCAGATGGCAGCGGGACCATCTCTGATTTCTGGGAACACTTCCTTCCTCCTTTCTCAAGTTGCCTTCCTGATAAGCAGCTTTGTCCACCTGGAAAGGCCCCAAATGCTTAGGAATCTGTAAAAACACGTGGGATTTTGGTTTGTGCCCACATTGCAACTTCTGTGTGCATGCTTTCCATTTTGGAGGCAGCCAATTACTGCACAACTGCCCTGGAAATTGGCAGTCAGACAGGACGCCTGCTTCTTTTGCAGCCTCATGGCTGTTGCTCATCTCTCCACCCTCCAATGTACATACCTTTCCATACCTCCTGCAGTTCCCTGGATCAGTCTTTCCATGCCTTATAAACCTCAGGTACGGAAACAAAACTTCTTCTGGCGTTAGAGCCAGGCCTGTTATAGCTGTAAGTCATCATATTTCATTAATAACTGATTGATATTAATATCAGTTGGAGCAGATGGGAAGGGAGGAGCTGGAGCTCCTTTTCTTCAATAGAAATAGGCTGATGGAAAAAAGTTGGAGAGTCGCTGCCTCGTACTGGCTGCAGTGGTGGAACAAGTTAGCAAGAGGCTCCATGCGACTGGATCCTGTTACTGTTTTCCTTATGTACTGACACTGTAAGCAAGTATATGGCATTTAAGCAGCATTTCTATTTTTAAAGTTCTATCCTCTTTTTCCAGTGTATTTCCCTTCCCCAGCCCCCTTCCCGAATCGGGAGTTTTTGGCCCCATGAATTCAGAGGCAGGGCTGCATTTTTCGGCAGAGCTTGCCCAAAGAGGATGATGAAACTGAAAGGTCGAGCTTGCGTGAAAATGTCGAATTACAACAGTAACTGGGGTGATAACACTGCCCAGTGTTCTGGGCAAACAACAGCTGGGCAAACAAGTCACGTTCTGTCTGTCTTGCAATAAAATTGTCTTGGTCATCTCAAATGTGTACTTTCCCCTCCTCTTCGGGTGCTTAACTAGTTGGGAAATACTAAATAGTTGCCACTTCCCTGAGCACAGGGAGAGGGATTTTCAGTGGGGCTTCCCACTTGCTCTGTGAATGAAACAGACTTGATTCATCTCACAGTTAGTGTGCTGTTAACATTTTTCCTGGGTTAGGTGTCACCCAGTGTTGACTCTCAAATACCATCCCAAGTTTGTGAAATGTCTTTAAAGTGCAGCGTTTCAGTTGCCTTTTTACTGGTCTCTGTTTTACGCCAGAAAAATTTCCTTATCTCTGGGTGATTTCCTAATGGATAAGAAAATATCTTGGGAGTTTATTTACTGTATCTTGCATTCAGGCATAAGATGACTTGGTTGGTAGTTAGCCTCTTCCTGATATTGTCCTTCTGAATCCACATGTATAGTGACCAAAAATGATGGCACTCAGAAGATGCGCTTGCTAGGGGATTCTTCCCTTTCTCTTTTTTTCCAGTAAGTGGGAAGATTTCCTCTTTCTGTTTCAGTGCAGAGAGGAGGATGGTTGCCAGTGCTCTGTGATTAGTGTGGGAGGCCAGGATTGGTGTCTGGGTCTCTGGGTGTCCCAAGTAACTTTGTCCAGGCTTGCAGACTCTTTGAGCAGCACAGATAATGTGGCTGCTGGTAATCATGGACCTAAATATGTGAAGCACCTCAGTCGTTGCAGGGGCTCTTGCCTGTCCCATGAAGGAACAGGCAGCTGTCTGGACACACAAACATGAGCTGTTTTTTCACGGCCCCTGGCAATTGTTCACTCGCAAGCACGTGGTGGAGATTTAGGATGTAACTACGGCAGTGGGGAGGAATGTGTGAAAAGAGCTTGGAGATGTCAGAGCACCTGCTCGTGAGGAGAGGGCCACGTTAGCAGAGCTGTTGGCTAGCAGTAAACAGTCCTGGCACCCTTGTTTCAGGACTTGGCAGCAGCAGGAGTTGAACCGAGTCCAGCTTTACTCTCTACTGCCTGTTCAGTAAGTTGAGGACAAGGCAGATGATTAAGGAAATGTGGGGAAACTGCTACAGAAGCTTTTGGAAAGATAAGAGACTTTGGTCTCCATGTCTGACAGTCTGGCACTTCTCACTAGCATTGAATTCACATGCAAATCAAAGGCAACATCTACTCCCACAGGAAGCTTTATTAATGTACAGGCCTGCTTGCGAATCTCCGTGCTGATGAAGGTTGTGGGACTGACTTCACTCAAATTAATTTCCCTGTCTCTCCTCGTTTGAGCGCTGTGCAGCACCGGCAGCCTCAGCAGGGCTCCCACGCCGGCATCCAGCGATGAGCTCCGGGCGGGAGCGGTACTGCCTGGAACCGGGGAAGGGGGGAGAGGTGTGACACTTGTTGGCTTGGATTACACGGGACGTGCTGGCGTAATGAGGGCAGGTGTCCACGGGGCTTGAAACATCAACACGTTAATTCCGTGAAGGCACTCCTAATGGGCTTGAAATATTTTGTGGATAAGAGGAAAGAGGGATGGTGCTTCCTGGACCATCTTTCTTTTGCGCATCCTGTGTAAGCAGGGCAGATGAGTCTTGGAAGTGGCAGTGGCAGTTCTTGCTCTGAGGTAGGAGGGAGAAAAGACTGAGCAGGAAAATGTGGAAAGGAAGAGGGATGTGGGTTCCCTGGGTTCACCAAGGTCATGGTAGCTACTTGATGCAGATGTTCAGTAAGAACCAGATCTGAGCTATAAACAACCTTCCACATCTTAAACCTGAGCTCGTCCAATGCTCAGCTTTTACTGCTGTCAGTGATGTATAAGTGAAAAAGCGAAATCCTAAGAGGAGAGATGGGAAATGCCATTTCAATCTGCAATCCTCTGCAGTGTCCGTGTGCTGCCATCTCACCTGCACCTGCTTTGTTCCTCCCTTTGATGTTCTTGTCCATCCTGACTCTTTGTATCCATAGTGCTCCCTCCAGCCCACTTTCATTGTTTTTAATCCTTTTCTTCCCACCCTGCTCCACCCTCTCTGCTAGTCCCTCCCTTTCCCCATCACTGGTCCCACCAGGTCTGTGCCAGGACAGGAGACAACCGGACATGAAGCAGTTATTGCAGATGTCCCCTTGTGTGGAGACCCTCACGAGGGTGGGTGTGCAGGATGTGGGTGCTGTGCAGGTGGGCCTGGAGCGTGGACAGAGCTCTGGCTTTGCTCCATCAGAGCTTTGCCAGTGCAAGCCTGGCCCTGAGAACAGAAATTCTCATCAGTGTGGGGTCAGCCGTGATAAAGCCTTAGGTTGGCAGTGGCCACCCCAGTGAGCTGCACAGAGCTTTGTGGCCAGCTCGAGTAGAGAGCAGGCATTTCTTGCATGGCTACTTGTTCTGGGAATCTTCAAAAATTTCTGGCAGCCAATTTAATTGTGCAACCTCTCAGCTGCCAGAACGGATAGAATATGATCATATCACATGAAATGCATGCAGGGTCTGCTATAGCAACTGTATTTCAAAGAGACAACACATATGGTGACTGGTTCTTTTTGGAATAATGTCTATAAGTTGATGATGTTTTATTCAAAAAGGCTGTAGCTTGAAAGGTTAGGGATGTTCTGATTGTTTAGTGTATGATTAAAGAAAGGCTTCTGTGTTTTTTTTGGCCTATTGAATCTAATTACTGGGAACTAAAATGATCATTTGATTGCACATTTACCTGGAATTATTCTTCTGCAGAGCCAGTCTTAATAATATATAATAATATGTTGCGCTTGTACTGTATAGAGCTTCTTGTCTGAGCAACTCAGAGTGCTTTACAAGTATTCATTAATTAAATAAGCCATACAACACCCTTGTTAAGTAGGTGAGTATTTGTTGCCCATCCCCTTAAGTCTTGTAGGTTTTATTTCTGCTGCCTCTGCCCACCCTTGAAAATGCTTTTACAGCTAAATAAGCTAATTCAATAAAAATAACATTTTTTTAACCATACTTAGAATTTTCTTCATAAAAGTTTCCTTTGTTCCGTTGCATTCTTTGGTAGGCTGGAAGGTCTTCTGGTTCTTGATGCTGCGCTGTAGTGGGGTGGTTGTGTGTGTGTGGGGGAGCCCAGATCCATTTGGGCCTGCCCTGGTGTGTGTCCATGCCTGGCAGCTCCCTGCACCCCTCACAGGGACACGAACCATTTTAGAGGTGTTATGGGTGCCCTGAGCTCCAACCAGCTTGAAATGCAAAATCTGGTGTTACCCTCACCACGCCAAGCGCTGTTGGAAGTCACACTCACCCTTACACCTAGTTTTTGTGTTCCAGTGCAGACTTGTTATTAAATTTGAGAGGAGGGCTCGTTGCCAGAGCGCAGTAGGGTCTCTCCTCCCTGCCTGCCCTGGCCAGCAGCCGTGGTTCTTCAATGCACTGAGCTGACCAGTGTCTCTTCAAAAGTAAGAAGATGGGTCTAGGCCATAAAATAACGAGTTTTTACTGGGGGGTTCGGATCTGAGTTTGCAGTACTTGGTATCAAATCTTTCCCAGCAGTTCTATGCTGAGATTAAACACTCTGCGACTCGGAGAAGCAAGTGAAACCCGAACCGTATCTGACTCCTTAATTAAATAAGTATTAATTAAATCACTCAGGGAACATACACAGTAGGAGTGGGGAAGGCTTTTCCCCTCCTTCCATGTAGGCATCTTGCAAAGGGACTATTTTTCTTGTTTAACATTAATGAAGTCTTCAGCCTTCCCACTTTTCCACCTACACATGTACTGAACGTCTCCAAGGAGACCAAGGAGGCCCGAGTCCGGTGCTGGTGAATCCTCTGGGAGCAGCAGGCTGGGGTCTCGCCAGCGGAGCCTCAGCTGTGCCACAGTCTGTCTTGCAGAGATCATCCTGGCATCCCCTGGCTGGGGAGCCGAGAGGGAGCCAGGGCAGGGACTTGCTTTTCATCTTTTCCCTGGGGTTTTATCTCCTCTTGCTTTCTTTTCTCTACCTGGGGGAGAAATCGGGCCTTGCAGAGCAGCAGGCTCTGATGTCCAGGGATGCTTTTCCTTTGCTTTGCATGAAATTTTGCAATAATCTCCCACACATCATGCCTGCTCGTGCTTTTGAGGTCATGTCCTTTGTCTCTCCATCCTGTAAGGTTACACTGTCCCTTCGCTGCTCTGTCCCCTCCCATTGAGTCCCCACAGCTCTGTCACAAGCCATCAGTGATTTTCATAGGGTCATAGAATATCCTGAGTTGGAAGGGACCTACAAGGATCGTCAAAGTCCAGGTCCTGGATTTTGGTGGGGTGAGATGCTGTCCCTGCTTTTCTTTGCATTCGCTCCAGCTCCTTGCAGCTTTCTCAGCCTTCAGCACAGTGCCTCTGACACTCAGCATGGCTCCACCTGCTGCTGCCTCTCTTCTTCCTCCCATCATAACCTTCCAGAAACTTCCTTGATGTTCTCTGGCGCTCAGGAGAGCAGACAGTGATAAAGGACTGCCCTCTTCTGTAAGCCCGACCTGACATGCTGGAAAGGAGGCACATGAAAGGCGTGAGGCTGCCCAGTAGCAAGGAGGGCTGTGGGCTGCTCCAAGGGGACGAAAATGACTGTATTGAGCTCACCACTGGGATTCCTGCAGTTACTTGAGGTTCACACTCAGGACCTGACCAGCAGCTGCAAAATGGGAAATCCGGTGGTGGGATATCGCCACATTGCATGCAAGTGCTTAGTTGTTATTTTTGTGGAAGCCACTGCTTTCCTCAGTGGAGGTGCATCAGGAATGGAGCAGTACCCCATGACCAGGAATTGCCTTGACCCTGTGCTGTGTGTATAGCTCCCCATGCCCTGTTTGCTGTAAACTCAACGTTCCAACCTCTTTCCCCACAGGCTCTCCAGGTGGCACGGCAGCTTCTTCTGCAACAGCAGCAGCAGCAGCAGCAACAGCAGCAGCAGCAGCAGCAACAAGTTAGTGGATTAAAGTCTCCGAAGAGGAATGACAAACAGCCAGCCCTTCAGGTAAGGGGAGCCTCTGTGAGGGACTGGGGCCTGTAAAAGATAATATAAATGAGTCTTCCTCGTGAACATTGGGATGGCACCTTCAGGAGCTTCTTTCCAGTGTGTCCACAGAGCGGCTGTGGCTGGTGTAAGTGGCAGGAGGAAATCCCACCCATGGCGTATTTACAAATTGTGAGCGTGTACTTTTATTAGCATCTGGTGGGGTTAGATCATGACAAAATGGAATAGCTTTTGTTAGTGTGTCAGTGTGCATAGGAGATTTGCATTAACATTTCTGTTTGATTGCTGTTCCATTTGTAGTCTCTGTTCACTCAAACCGTTGATTTGCTGTGTCAAGGATATTAGGAAATACTAGGATATCATATCATCGGTGTGTTTTTTCCCCTTTTATTGTCTGCTGATTTATGGACATCTTCAGAAATAAAATCTAAATATTATAGGGCTTTGTGCTATTATGAATTCAGAGAGCTAAAACCAATACAGCATTCCCAAACAGAAGATGTATGCACACATATGGGGCTTTGGAGTACATTCTGCTAGTCTTGTGGGATAAATCATGGGGAGTTAAAGACAAGAAAGACCTATTAGGTCATGTATCACATTTTCCTTTTTTTTTTTTTTTTTTTTTTTTTTTTTTTTTTTTTTTTTTTTTTTTTTTTTTCTGCTATTCTAGTGTTAGAAATCCCAAGTGGTGGTGGGACTGCTGTTATTTTCCTTCGGATGGTTTTCCATAACAAAGCACACGCTCAGGAACTTTCCGCTTTAGTTCTGTCCTCTTGCTCCAAGTAATACTGCTTGTATAAATACTGAGTCAGTCCCTTGCCTTGCCTCGTGCTCGCAGTCCTCAAACATCTGAGATACTAGCATGTACTTGCCAGTTTTGGCAAATTATATGTATCTAGTTCTTTATGTATTCCATAAACTGGCACTTCCAGACCCTTGACCACTTCTCTGGTTTGCAACTGGTTATTGCTTTTATTACTGCTCTCTGCAATTGCAGTGTGTCCCTGGATTTTTGATAATCAGTTCCTGAATGCAGCAGTTCAGCTGCAGTTGCACAAAGCCCTGTAGCTGGGACATTTATCTTATCTCGCTCTTCTATATCTGATGCTTCAGCCTCTGTAGCCCCAAATTCTTTCCGTTTTTTTTTTTTTTCCCCTCTTGTTGTCATAGCACGTTGTCAAACTCATGTCTGTTTTGCTCTTTCTATTTTTTTTTTTTTTACTTTGATATACTATCACCATGAGTTCCCTGACAGCATTGCTGCTTCTCTTGCCTTTTATATGTGCTTCAGATTATTTTCCTACAAAAATACGGATCCTAGGCTCTTTAAATATGTAGTAGAATATGGAAGGTAAAACCAACATCACTAAAGGCCTTGACAGTAAAGTGAGAGGACCTGATCCTGTGATTCTTACCCAAATAAAGCCGATGGGGACTTCAAGGGAAGTTTTGCCTGAGCGAGGAATAGTTATTAACTGCAGCCCTTGGCCCAGCGTGGACAACTTCAGGCTTTGGTGTAGTGATTTCATCTTCAAAGCATTTTGCAAATACTAATCTCCAAAACATCCCCAGAAGGAAAGTCTGATAAGTAAGTAGCATTATCCCAGTTCTGGACTGGGAAACTGAGGGAAGCGGGTTAAGCGACTCGCTTAGGATCACAGAGGGAATTGGGTTTAGAGGTAGGATTAAGATTCATGAGTTCCTGGCTCCCACCCCCGAGCTCCGGCTGCTGGACAACACCTCGCGCTTTATAGCCGGGCTATTATTCTTTTGGAAAGTATGAAGCATTTTGTCATTGGGCAAATATACATTTTATTGGCAGCGTCGAGAGCCGTAATCCGGAGCGTTACATTAATGCCTTCAAAAATATTTTATTTGGTAAATCCATAGCTGATCCATATGCCTTTTAATAGACTCTTCCACTGGGGACATTTTTAATGAGAGATTGTGCTGGCTAGGTCCAGTGTCAGGTACTAAAAGAAGTGCTTTGTTGTGCAGATGTCTTAAGAATAGCTCCAGAGGATGAAATATGACTGTGTTGACCTTTCAGCTGTGAGCTTATTTGTCAGGATTCAAATAAGTTGAAAGGATCAAACCAAACAGTTTCCGTAGTCAGACTGGGAATTGTGTTGCAGAGGTCAACAGCGAAGGCCACATCGCGGATTCCATAACATAGCCAATTGTTGGTACGTATTAAAGTACTGGAGCAGCTCCTGCAGTCAGAGACACAATTAAAATTCTAATTTATTAATGTATACAGAGAGCTGGCCCAGCCTGTCACTCACTGATTCAAATGACTGCCCAGTCTTTTTTTTTTTTTTTTTTTTTCCCCTTCTCACTCCTGGTGCTGTTGCAGTCTGAAATGTACTGGAAGTCGTCTTGGATGTAACACCCCCAAGTGCATCCTTGTAATGAAAATCTGTTGCATAAAGGAAAATGGGTGCTGCTGGGGGTAGAATTTTTGAGTAAAACTGCACCCACACGAGAACCCACACCCCCTGAATTGGGATGGGGCCACGCTGACGAGGCGATGCCTATTGCTGACAGTACGTAGAATTAATGTCAAGGGTGGGGGAAGTGCGCCCGTTTTTCAGAAGTTTGCCTAAATAATGAACAAGTCATCTTTGGGTTTCATTTATAAATATAGATGTCTCATTCAGTAGCCACAGTGGTTAGCAGTCACCTGGGTTTTTTTGTGACAAACAGGCTTCATGTGTAACAAGAACACCATAGGCGTCGCTCATCGCCGCTGTGCTTGGTGAGGGCACTGCTGAGCAGCACCCAGCACGAGTGCTGGGGAGCTGTTTGATTGGAACAGGGAGGGGTGCTGTTTTCCTGGGCTGCTGGTTCTCCTACTAAAATGCTCCATAGGAGGGGAAGCCGATCCTGGGGCTGGAAGAGCTCCCTCTGTCTCGGACTCGGCACTGGGATGCTGGCAGGCAGGCTGGCACCTGAACCCCACCGTCACAAACAGATGGGGGAAACTAATCTCGTAGACACTGTGTAGATAATCTGTTACTGCCTCGTGGATGATTTCCTCTAGTCCTTCTTCATTCACTGGTCAAATAACCACGGTACTTAAACATATCCCAGCATCCCGTGGCCACACTGGGACACGGTGCCTTCAATAGCATTTACACGACAGTGGTTTCTTGCGATCCTGCTGACCTTGACCTTGGTAACTCTACCTGAAGATCTGCTTTTAGCAAATTGTGAGATATTTTACTGCATAAGAACTTGGATGCAGGAGTGGAGATGTGCTCTGCTGATAGCTGAAAAAGCCCAAATCTCCAAATACACGATGACTCACATTTTGAGCCTATCTCGCACTGCCGTGGTTTAGATTTGGCAGTGACCGCCGGTTTCACAGCCTGATGACACAAACAAAAGAAAATTGAAAGTTAAGAAATGGATTTAGTAACCAGCAGTTGGGGAAAGAACATAAAAAATATCAGTCCCACAAAAATTACTGGAAAAGAAAAAAAAATACTAAAGTCTGTTTGATAATATATTTGCCATCGACATTGGATTTCCCTGAGTCTGTGAAACAAATAATTTAACAGACCAGGTATGCTTAGGATTTTGAAAATGTGCACAAGTTTCCTGGCCAAGATAAATATATCTTTGTATTAATAGATGTATTGATTAAAATTTGCAGCTTTAATTGCCGATGCTCTTAACGATTATTCATTTTGGTTCTTCAGGCATTTTAGTTACTGGCAAGAACACGCAGATTGGAAACAAATCAAGAGACACATTTTTCTCCCAAGAAAGTAAAAGTGCATGTGTGTTTTGGCAATACTAAAAATACAATTTTTTTTGAAGACGTAAATGTTGTGTGTTGCATCGAGCTGGGAGTTGGATACTGGTCTGAAAACAGATTTGGGACATCCAAGTCGGTATCTCTCAACTGAAACCCATCACTTGACTTTTTTTATGTGATTAAATGAGAGTTGTTGTCTGATTGTTAACCTGTGTGTGTTTGGTGAGAAGAAATAATGAAATCACTGGGATGGAAACTTTTGCTTTTGGTTGACAAAACAAAAAAATAAATCTTCCCTTTAAGTCATGGCCAAGAAAAGAACTTGGGTTCGGTTTGAATTCTCAGGGTGAGACTGGGGGAGGCTGAGAGGACAGAACTGTCCTTGCCTTTGCATACTGCTGCTTTTTACAGCAGCCTTTTGGCTGGGCTTTTGTAGAACTTAATTTGCATGCCATAGTATCTTACTATTTCTTTCCAGTATCTTGAGAAATAGAAGAGGGTAAGAGGAAAAAAATCACTGTAGCTTGATGTTGTGGGCAATTATTATTGTTTTTTACGAAGTTAGAAATCATTAGCTTGACAACATAATAAACACTGAGAGGTGAAGGGCAGGGTATGTTCTGTTTTGCTTGGAGCACACAAGTCTTAGGTTATCTAGTCTCAGGTTATACACCCAGAGTAGCTTTTTTACATAGCAGTGAATTTAACGACTAGTAGAAAAATTGTCTCAGCAGAAAATCTGGCAGGGGAAATAAATTTGCAAGTGTATTTATTCTATTTGTGTGAGTATCTCTCTGTTTCAGTCTTAAATACGAGAGTTGATCTGAATTTGGCCTCGGTCAACCAATGGGAGTTTTGCCACCAACTCTACTTGGGTCGAGGTTTCACTTCTGCTGGGTTCAAAGTTTGCCTACGAAAATTTCATTTCAATCTTTCATTGTTTATTTTTGACTTTGGAAATAAAGTTTAGTTGTTCTAGTTCCTACAAAAGGACCCCATAGGTTATTTTTCACCCCTAAGGCCAATTGTAGGTGTTAGTCAGTTCTTGGAATGTGTCTATGAAATGCAAACATCATCCACCCCACAAAAAGAACAAAATCTGAGTCAGGTCCTCAAAATTACAAGATCAGCTTGAAAATTTTGGTACTAAGGGGTTTTTTTCAGTGAAACCTGTGGGCCTTATTTTGCTGCCCTTTTATATATTTTTAAAGCCTTTAGTATTCAGTTTTTCCAGCTTTTTAGACTGAGCAGAAAGTTGACAAACGCAGTTTTTCTTGAAAGAAGTCTGTGGTTGTCCTGTAATGTCATGATTCCAAAAAAATGAAGCTTCTAGGAAAATACCAATATATTGGGAGGGCTGGCAGTGTGAGGTACTGTCAGCAAACATGATTATTCTCATTTTATAGCCATGTAAACCCCAACAGAGAGATATTAAGTGGCTCGCCCAAGGTCAGAGAGCTGCAGACCCTCGGTGGCATCGAGGTGCACGGCTCTGCTGGGGTATTTGGGGGTTTGGTTTCTGCATATTGAAAAGAGGGAGGGGCAAAGTAGAAACCTGGATCCCTCATTTCCAGCTCTCTGTCTTGTTGGAGCACCCTGACTGTAATTTTCTCGCAGGTTTTCTGCTTTGACATTAAGCATTTAGAGAACAGGTTTGTAAAAACAGTGATTTCTGACCTGGTTGGGAGTGGGGCCGTGGTGCTGGCAGTGCCCGAGCCTGAACGTGCCTTACCCACCTCGGGGAAGGGGAAAACAAATGAAACCTTCCTGACTGGTCAGAAATGTGTAAATTGCTGACAAAATGACACATGTAATTAAGAGTGCTCCTGCCATTTTACCTTGTGGTTTACACCTACAGTGTTGAAAAAAGAGAGTGACTCCCACCTCGCTAATTACCATTATCACTGAAATGGTAGGGTTTGAGTCATTAGTTCCATGTGCATTTAATTAGAGGAAGGCTGAAATTGGATTTAACTTATTACTTTTTCATGGATCACTTTCTTGTCATCACTTCAAATTGGATTGCAGCCCCAGGTAACTAATTATGAGCGCCACAGGATCAAGAGTGAAAAAAAGGTAATTAGGAATAACACTGTTGGACCCTTGCTGGTAGTCCACTTGTGCTTGGGAAGAAATGAGAGCGGCATTTTGTAGTATTACAGATTAGGGAGTTAAAGGTATGTGCTGCTGCCAGGAATGATGGGAGACTGCCCCCTCCTATAGTGGTTTATATGATGTACAGCTGGGTTGAAGATGTTATAGCGACATGGTTCCACAATCAGCTCCTTAATTCCGAGATTAAACTTGTAAAAGCAACAGATCGGTCGTAGGCATGAGGCATCTCAGCAACCGGGCAGCCAGGGGTCCGCCCGTGTGCGACTGCACCGGCGCTGCCGAGGCGCTCCCGCGGTACCGGGCGCTGTAAGTACAGCGAGCCGGAATTGATAACAAATTAATGAACATATTAATGATCCGAAAAGATCGTTCATATCCGACGGGGAGATGTATCAATCAGGAGAGCAGCGGTGAGGTTGATGGGGTGTGTGTGTGTGTGTCAGGGACTGAGCTCGGCGTTGCTGCCGTGATAAAATCAGGAAATCGGGATGGTGCTTCTCTTTCCTTTGCTGGAGAGGTTTCTGTTTTGCTTTCTGTGGGCAAGGTTTGCTTGGTTGGTTTGTCCCTCTTTCTTATTTTTTTATTTTTTGATCTTGGAGATATGACTGCCAAGTTCTGCTTTATTCAGAAAATACTTTAAAACAAATTGTTTTATTTCCATGTGCAGAACAGAGTTCAGAACTGCAAGTAATCAATTTTATTGACACAGTCTGGAAAAAAATGTTGATGAGAGTTCAAGGATGTGCAAAGATTGAAATTTCAAAGTACCCAACACCAAGTGTAGGAAAATTTTAGAAGTAGTTTCATTAAGCAAAGAAATCTATTGTGTGAGGATCTGTAAGAGGAAAATCTGCTCTAGGATCTAATGGTATTACAAGGAGGCTGTGGCAGCTGATTTTTACCTTTAGAAGAAGAAAAGTTTCGTAATTTCTCCTAATAGTGAATCACAGTTCAAAGGGTAGCACAATTTCCTCAAGTTGTTTAAAATGGCTTTTAATGCTCTGTTAATTTAGGCAAATATTTGTGACTCAGTGTTGGGTAAGTGCTGCTTGCTCATTATTTCCTGATGCAAAGCAAAGGGTAGGAAATTCTGTGAACACCATGCAGAGATGCTAAAGAGACTTAAGAGTAACAAAATTCAGTTACGGAAATTAAGTCTTTCTCATTTACTTGACATTACAAAATAAATCTCGAGATTAAAAGGTATTACCTTTAATACAGAAAAAGAGAATCTCCTTTAATACATCTCAAATTGATTTACAATTTTTATACATAATATTCATCTGCGGTTGAAAAGGGGGCAACCTAAGGTCGAGTGATGTAGTGTTTCCATTTTTCCATATGAGTCTTACTGTGTGTGATAAAAGCAAACTCCTTTATTTTGTCAGTCTGCAGGAATTTCTGATGAAGTGCAGGGGTCACTTTCCTGTCAATTTGAGTAGGCAGCATTTCTGAACTACTGTTTTTCCCCCCCCTCCTCCTACAAGCCGTGGCCCCGATCTGACACACTTGTGCACACACACACACACACACTTACAGTGCTGCAATCTGCATCTTATTAGTGCGCAGTGCTGGAGCCTGTCCAGTGGTTAGAAAATTTCCTGAAGCCTGGAATAACAGCAGTGGGTGCAAGTGCCATCGAACAGAAGTGACAATGAGGGGCAGTCCGGCCCGCCTGGCGCAACGCCCGGGCTGGAAAACCAGCTGAGATAGTCAAACGCGGGAAGATTGACGCGGTGCATCTGGGAAATGCTCAAAAAGTTGGGTTCTTGAAAAAATTACCTTCTGTGATCGTAAGACATCATCTGTTTTCCTACAGAGATTGTTTATAACAGGGTTTTCAAGCACTTGTCAAATAACCAGGAGTGAAGGAAACAGGCTAAAAATCTCTTACCGTTCAGATGAGTCGTGGTGTAGCTGGAAAAAAACAAACTCTCGTCACACAGATCAGCAGCTTCCCAAGGCAGAGGGAGCCTGGGAGAAGGAGAAAAGGAAACTATTAGTCAAAAGCGACCTGTCTGTGGGTTGGGGAAGGTGGTACGTCGGGGCGATGGGCGCAGCGGTGGCACGGCGAGGTGAAGTCATACCTAGGAACTGTTTTGTGTGTTGCTTAGCTTTTGTTACTGAGCTGTGATATCATGGGCAAAATATTATAAACATAGCATGGCTATAGCTTGCTTGTGTAACAAAAGATCAGGAACTTTTATTAAGTTTGTTTTCCTTGTCATATTGTAAAAATTTATTATGTGTACTGTGTATATTAGAAACAGATTTGGGTAATTCTGTCTAAATGAAGTCATCCCAGCTATTTCCAGACTGTCTGTTTTTGGTTGTGAATAATTTTCATACATCAGATGGTTGTCATATTTAGTAGCTCTCTACATTTTAAATAGGACATATCCCATTGTGAACTTCCACGGACTTTAGCCTGCCTCTCGTTTTTAAGGTTATTTTGTTGCAGGAGTATTTTAGAGAGCTGCCCCTGGCAGGGCAGGGAGTGCTGGAGGAGTCCCTCGCCTTCCTGCAGCAAAATAACAGGTTTTTCAGAACTGCAGTAGTACTTGTGGCTTTCGGCAGCACGCGCTGGGAAGAGCCTGCCAGATACCTATTTCAGCTTGTCCCTTTGTGTTCACACTTTGCAACAAATATGTTAAAAAAACACTAAAGGAAAAGTACTGTGTATCAAAAATCTCCGATAAAAGAATTCGCTCAAAGAGTACATGCTGCCGCCTTTTTTTTTTTCCCTTTTCACAGAAGTGTGAAAGAAGTTAATGTTTAAATGTTTAATGTTTTAATTTAAATCATATACACATCTACAGAGCAGCTAAGTTACTGTGACTTTTTTATTTATTTTTTTTTTTTAGTCCTCAAGGCAAAGTTTCTTTAGTCAGCATGGGGAACTGCTGGTGTTCCTTGCACACTGACCGAGAGGAGTTCGCACTGGAAGAATCTGCAGTGATGATCACAGAGCAGGATTTTGCCCTGAAACCATCAACTTTGCCAGAAATACTTGAGTTACAGCAATTTGTTTAAAAAGAAAGAAAAAAAAAAAAAAAAAGCAGGAGAGAGAGAGGAAGGCATTTTGATCTGGCTTGCTGCAGTGGAGAAGAGCAGCTGTTTGCCTCATGTGTTTAAATCTCTAGAGCTAATATTGGAGTTTCAGGGCAACAAGTGCAACATAACAGAATAAGTGGAAACTAAACCCAGGGAAACAATTGGAAATGCGGCTTGGATGTGGCTTCGGAGCCTGACAGTTTTACAGCTGTGTCGTCAGGTTGGCAAAATATTTTGTGGTGTGTGCAAAGAAAAGGCTGTTGTGTTGCTGAAATGTTTTTATTTGCCTGATAAGTGTAATCTGCCTTTTATAAATTACTAATCTGTTTAAGGTGTAACATTTATGGTGCATAATCTCCAGTCATTGAAAGCCTGGAAAATTAAAGTAGACTGAAGGCACAAAAAAGAAATATACTTTGTGTCAGGCTGAAGTTCGATGAAGCATGGAGAAGATGGAATAGATTATTAAATAAACTTTGAGAGGAGATGGAAAAAGCACTGAAATATCTCATTTTGAAAAGAATTAGTTTACTTGATTATATGCAACTGTATCACACTTAGGAAAGTATAAGACAAATGAAAGCAAAACAAAATTTAATTGAGCTATTATTTTGCAGACTTTGGCTCAGTTTCAGACAGCCTAATCAAATTGTGCTTTGCTCAAATAACTAGTGTTAAATGCAGTCTACCAACAGATGTTTAAACAGAGACTAATTGGAAAATCTACATCCTGGGTTTAGTGTGTCTAGCTGAAAAAGTTTTGAAATTGCTTTGGAATGAGGTGGGAAGAGCTCAGGTAGTGTTGGAGAGCGTTGTGAGAGGAGGCAGCGGTGCCTGTGCCAGAGTTGACAAGGTCACCAACACCACCGAGGTCACTGATGCTGTTGCTTGGCACATTCAGCCCTCAGAAAGCTTTATTTCATCATGTTGTGTCATGCCATGTGCCAGTGCATGGAGTCCATGATGCGATGGAGCACAAGGACTGAGAGTGTTAAAAGCAGTACATGTGATTATCAAAGCTCAACACTTCCTTGCCAGTTCTGTCACTTTGGCATTTTTTAAGCGGTTCCAGATTTAAGTTATTAACGTGTGTGGTACATCTCAACGCTGAACCTTTTACGACACATCTATGCAGCCATCCCTGGAAGTGTTCAAGACCAGGTTAGATGGAGTTTGGAGCAACCTGGTCCAGTGGAAGTTGTCTCTGCCCATGGCAGGGAGCTCAAAACGAGATGAGCTTTAGGGTTGCTTCCAACCCAAACCATTCTATCATTCTGTGTTTGGTTCTGTGCATTTTGCTGCTCTGCAAGGCTTTGGGCCAAGGTGTTGCTACTCGTGGTTTGTGTTCTGGGTTTTGGGTGGGGTCAGTTGGTGGTGTGCAGGTGCAGTGTACATTTCCACATTTGCTGTGGAAAAATTTTATCCCAGGGACTTTGCTGTCCTAGGGAATGGGGTTTTGTGCTTTCAGACAACTGAAGACCATTGTTGACAGTCTGTCTCTGTTGTCACTGGCCACATTATTAAGTTGATGGACCTTCCCTATCCATCCCAAAATGAGCTCCTTTTGGGCCAAGGCAGCAACCTGTTCCCCTAAGCAGGCTTGTAACCCACGCCTCTCTTTCATGTGGTCTTCTTCAGGGGATTACTCTGGGATAAGAGTGAGATGCAATGTGATGAGTGATCTGTGAAGTCTATTAGAGAGGCCCTTCTGGCTCTTAGAAAGGTTTATTCACTGTTGTCTAAGGGCAGTGGCTCCTCAAGTTAGTGCTGGTGTAATGGGGGCTTAATAGTCAGTATGTAATGGGGAGTAGTCAATCTGTAAGAAAAATAATCATGCACACATAAATATATATATATATTTCCAATTTTACCAGTTGGAACCCCAGAAAAGGCAGATTATATTTTATTATGGCTTGTAAACATCAGGGCAGATATTTCGGGAGAACTGCAGACAGCTGTAATTTTGTGAATGTGCACAAATTACTTGGAAAACAAATATTCCTCTGCCTACACAGCTGTATTCACAACCATGGACCAGAATGCCTTTTGCATGATGCTCACGCCTGGTTGTGTGGAATATAATAATGCTCAAATGAAGAAAATGTGATTTAAAAGTGAAGTCAGAATTAACACTCGCTGTGAAAACCTGTATTACTGGCTGAGGTGTTGGCACGGGAGTGGATAAACCACTTGAGGAAAAATGAGAACTAACCAGGGCGTTTATTTGTACTCAGATCAAGAGCTCAGATTGCTCAGACTTCTGTAGGAGAGAAGAACGTGCTTGTATCTTCCAGAGATACCTCATGCTGCCTGTGCCATCCTGCAGGGTAAACACTGAGTTGGATTTGATGGTTAGAGAGTTCTGCAGGACTTCTTTGGGTCACTCGTGGAGGGAGGGAGGTGGAAGCTCCCCTGGCTTCACGTGGGCTGTGAGTCAGCGTCTTGCCTGTCCCTTTTCTTCTCAGTTACTTGCACCCAGGTGGATTTGCAGAGCACAACTGAGCTGTCATTCACATAATTTGTTTGCACGCTGGCGGTTCCTTCTGTTTGTCCTTTTCCTGTGTGATAAGGAGTTCCTACAGGAAAGTATGAATAACAGGAGAGGAGGCAAAGAAAAACCCCAAAAGTAAAAACAAGGCCAAGGAAGAAGGAGTAAAGCACAAGTTAGCGAGAGCCAAAGGCCTGGCATTGATTTTACTTTTAACTTTGGTGTTTATTCAAAGGCTGTGGATACAGGTTAACTTCCTTGGCTCAATATTTATTGCTGCGTTACTTGTCTTAAAGTGGAACAATGAGCGCTTTGTTGATTGGGTTCAGAGATTGTCCCGTTTTATCCCATCTCCTGCATCCCTCTCTCTATCTGCAGGTTTTAAGCAGTTTATTTTAATTTCAGATTTCTCGCCCTCCGTCGTGAATTGCTGCTGTGCCACCGGCAGCAACACTTGAGGGACTATTGTTCGTCTTTTCAAAGTGGTGGGAGCACACAGGGAAGCCATTAGCTCCTGTGAAATGTGACCTTCCTTGATGATATCACACTTTGCAGATTCAGAGCAGGATAAACATTTTAAAGGAGAGGGGAAATATCAGATAGGTTATTTTCTTCATCAGAAAAGGTTGTAGAAATATTCTGCGCAAGAATTAAAAAGTAAGAGGAAAAAAAGCCATAATGGCACTAGTTACCTTTCTGTTTTGACGACCGTCAAAGATGTGCCCAGATCAATTAATAGGAGAGGGAATATCTCCTCTCCATTACCCACACTGACCCTTGAGCAGACAGTGGAGCAGAAAATCAGTGCAGTCACAGTGCAGTGAATGATGACTGTACTGATTTTGCCCTAATTTAGCAATGGCAGTGATTTCAGTGCTATTAGGAATGGGCACATCCTGGACAGTTTCTCAGGCTGCAGTGTTTGGAAAGTGCCCCCACGGTATTGGGGATTTCTCTCTGGAATATGAGCATTAACATCATGTAGAACATAGTTCAGATATTTTTAAATCCTGTTGTCAGCAACTGGCACTAAAGGGGAAGGTATGGTTACTGTATGCATCGCTGTTATTTTTTGCTTGGAAAGTGTGCTCATTTTGAGTCCTTCACTCAGCTGTGTCTACCCAGAGGAAAAACAAACCAATTTCTTCTGGGAGAGCCCAGCAACGGACACATCAGAGCAGCGAGGCCAGCTGCAAAATTGTAGTGGTGGTTTGTTGCTAATTCTGCAGGAGTGAGAGGAGAGGACCACCCTGTCTTAAAAAAAAAAGGAGGAAGAAAACCAGACCAAAAATAGTTTAAAAACCCACTTTCAGTTTTTAACTTTGATTTTGCTAAAAAAAAAAAAAAAGGCAAACAAAACAAAAAAAAAGGCAGCAAACAGCCTTACTCCTTGCCCAAGGATGCTGTAATAATTACTGGGGCAGTTTTTCCATTCGTGGTTGCTCTTTGCCTCACACCTGTAGGAAGCCTGTTCCTCTGCTTCTGTGCTTCGCCACCGCAGTACTTTTATTTGAAAACACGAGGAAATTCAATTTCCTAACCCGCCTCTGGAGTCAGGGCAGTTACGGCGATAGAAGAGTTGCAAACGGCTGGTGTGTGAACAGTTTAGGATGGAGCCGTACGGGGCCGCGCTGAGGTGCGGGAGAGGGAAGATAATTGTAAACGTTCTTGTGGGGATCTGATTGACAGCTTATTGTCTGCAGGCAGTGAGCAGAGAATAGGAAATGAGTTAAGTGTAGGGGATCTGGCAGGCTGCAGGCTCTGCTGATGGCGGCTGCTGCACCCTGCCAAGCTCCAAACCAACCCGTGGCACCCCTTTTTCCGAGGCACCCCCAAAGGGACGCCCCTCTGTTGGTTCAAAAGCGTGTGTGAGATGAGGCTGTGTCTTGTTTCTGCTGCTGGGTCACCATGGGGTGCCTGGAGCGGTCTCAGCCCCCGTGTTGGGGTGACCCTGCTGTGTTTTACTGCGACCCATTAATATGGGGGGGACAGCAGGGATGTCCCATGGCACCGCTCCGTAAGTAGAACAAGAAAAGGAAACATCTTCTCCCCAACTCAGTAAATTTGTCAACACAAGGTCTCTTTGGTAGCTTTACAGTATCATAATATCTGAGGCCGGTTGCATGTGTTTTTAAGTTTTCATTATCCCACTTTTTTCCCTTGAATGATACATGCCCTCAGGTCCAACAGCCTGTGGGGAGGCCCCAATGAGCACTTAAATGTTACAGAACTTCACATGCTAAAGATAGAAATACCAAAAGCAAATACTCCATCCCCAAACTCTCACTGTCAGTATTTTTTTTTTTAACTCCCTGCCTATGTGCATTTAAAAAAAAAAGAAAAATCCCAGCTTTGCATTGTTAGTGTAGGCTTCTGAGCCAGACTGCACTACAGAGCACACTGATGTGTCTTCCCCTGAGGTATGGAAAGATCTATGTGTGCTAAGCAGGTGTTTTCGTTTGTTTAATTGGAGCTGAGTTTAGCACAATATTACAGATAAATGAATTACACATGTTCAGTAATTCATAGAAAGTGAGCGTTGTTTTGCTTAGACACTTGTCTTCGCATCCAGGCTCCTGAGATAGTGAGCTGGCGAACGAGGACTGAGGTCTTCTAAAAACACAAAACTGCGCTTGCACCAGCAGAGCCTGACATCTGGCTGCTAAAACAGCAATAATTATTTCACCTTTGTTTAAGTTGTAACATTTTAAATTTAAATAGTATCCTGTTTTGACAAACTACGAAACCACAGGTCTGAAAAAGAAGCGCACGGGGGCCTGTGTCAATAGTTGGTGGCATCTCTGGGCAGGAAGCTTTGGGGTGACACACGCTGGCTGTGACGACACCAGGGATGGAGAGACCCAGGAACCACCCAGAGGGCTCTGGGGCTTCTCTGGCCTGCTGTGCCCCGAGCGGTGACGTGCGCATTGCTTGGCAAGATGATGACTGGTTTGCTTCTACCCGTGGGTTTTTTATTCGTTGTTAGTTCTTTTTTCCACCTCTCTTTCTGCTGGGCTTCTCAGGCTCAACCTGCCGCCCTCTTTGCAGAGGCACTGCAGGGTATGAGTGCCCCCACCCCCTCATCACCACTGACAGGTCTCTCAGCAGAGGGACAGGACCCCTGGATCCCGGGAAAGCCTCCCCTGTGGGAGCAGCACGGAGGATGTGGCTGGCTCTGCTCTCATCGGAGCACTGAGTGAGAGCCACAGGCGGCTCGGAGGTGCTGCCTTTCAAAGGGCGAGCAAAACTGGTCGCTTCTTACAGCTTCCCTCACGGTTTTGAGTAGTCCCAGCCCTTGGCCAGCTTCCAAATGGATAATTCAACTTACCCGAATTTCCTCTGCAGATTCAATTGTAAACTCCTTCCTCGCTCTCCCCTGCCAGGGCTGTGTATAACTGTGCTGCGCAGCCCTAAACAACCGTCACGCGCAGCTCCAGAGCCCGTGGAGTTCGAGGCATGGCAAGGAAAAGGCTGTATCAGAACTTGTGCTGAACTTTAGGGAGAGCGTTGTTTGTGCCTTTTTAGTTCGTGCACTACTTGGGAGCAAGCTTTTGGATTAAAGGTGTGGTTGGAGTATTAAGTCAGTGTTGTGAGCTGGCGGGTCAGCTCTTGAGGCTGATTGAGAGAAAGAACTGATTCAGGGGCATCCTTGCTCGTGGACATCCTAACCTGCAAGTCTTCTGATAACTGAAATTAAGGCTATTTAGCTGAATTTATCATTCATCTGTGAATTTGTTAATGTATTACCTGTGGAGCTACTGTGTATGTGTATATTCCTTCCCTTCCACCAGCTTCCCACCAGCCTCCTGCCAGACCACTCCCCTCCATGGGCCACAACAGAAGGGTCTCCTCTGGCAGGAACTACACTGATGGAAAAAACAGCAGCCCTTGCCCACGCAGGTACCTATATGGAGCGATGCCTAGCAAAACCTGATCCTAGGATAGATCCAGGCAGGGCTCAGTGCGGCAACATGGCTTTCTAAAGGAAGCCAAAGGCACGTGGGGAAGTGGTGTGTGATCTGGGAAGTGCTCCTGCATCCTCTGGGTTAAATGGAACCACCACAGTAAATCACAGTTGAAAGTGAGTTGGAAGCTTTTAAAACTGTTACTCGTTTGAGGCTTTTCCTGCTGCACGTGTTGGTATGGGATTGTTCTGCAGGAGGCTCCTGGGAATTAATGTGTGTCCAAACCCAGCAGCAATCTCAGAACGTTTGTGGCGGTGTAATCTATAAACTTTTAATTATATATAGAGCTGAGTAAATAGCTTGAAATCTCTTTAAACTCTTTGTTCATGAAGGTATATTAAAAAGTGCCCATCCCATATGCACACATGCACACACACCCTCTTCCTTCCTTCCTTCCTTGTTTTACACCCACTTCCAGCAAGGCTTTGGCTCGTGGCATCTGTCCTTGTGCTGGGAGCTGTGGCCAGAACTCCCCATGGGGGTGGCCCAGCCAGGGCTTGGCTGGACACTGAGCCCCCCCCTCGGTGTGTGTGTGGTGTCAGAGGACAGTGCAGGAGCTGTTGACTGTCTGGGTTTCCCACTTGAAGTGCAAGCCTTTTGGGAGGCTGATTCTGCAGCTTCAAACACTTTAATGAGATGCAAATTGTTTGTGATGCTGCCTTACTAAATGTATTGTAATTTTAAAATCATTTGCTTGTTAATTGTATTTAAATAGCTGCCACTTAGACAAGCAGAAAGTTTCCAGAAAGATAAATTGGAGGGTTTTTTTTTTTCCTTTTTACTGTGTTTGAGATCAGCCCCGATGACTTTTCACGGCTGCTTTGGTACAGCATATTCTAAATGGCAGCGTGCCCTGGCCTCACTCACCTCCTGGTCCTCACTTTTTCCCCCAAAGAAGAAATACTCACTCTGTTACCTTTCTTCTACAAAACCACAGTCCCCTGAGAAAGTGGCACAGTGGAGTACCTGGGGAGGTTCAGAGTAGAGATCACTTACTTTCCCCTCTGTTCAGCCAAGTCGGATCAACCTAGGTCAGATTTTGGGGTGTGTGATGTGGATGCTGCTACCCTTGTGCATATGGGAATTGAAAGGATCCCAGAGATTTAGGGGATTTAAGTCTTTTGGGCCCTTTGAAATTCCCAACCTGTTTTTATGTCGATGTCTGACTGCCAGGCAGCCGAGGGAAGGTCGCCCATCCTCAGCACCTTCAAGGCTCTGTCTTCTGCGTGTTGAAATAAATGGCAAAGTTTCTCTTGGCTCTGGCTGAGCAATATGAGGTCCTCCTTGACCTCAGTTCAGCTTGGTTTAGAGCTGATTTTGATACTACATGGTTGCTAGCTTTGGCGTGGAGCAAGCTACACGGTATCATTTGTATTTTATTTGTATTTGAAATACCGTCCTGGAAAATGAAAAATAATATTTCCATATCAGTTCGTTCTTCTTGCCTTGGCTGGAGGACCCCACCCTGCCTGCGCTCCTGACTCTTGTTTTCCAGCTACTCCGTGTTCAGCGCCGGACCCTTATTTCGATTCTGCCTCATTTTGCCAGCGATGTCTCATATTCCCTTTGTTTTCTGTTTGCATCTTTGTTGTGCGGCAGGATCAGTAATAATAGTTAATAATTAGCAGCTCAATAGCACTTTTCACCTTCAAAGCAATTTTAGGCATTAAATCACTCAGCTCTGCTGGCACTATTACAATATTGACTTGTTACTTCACCAGTGTCACTGAGGCAGCAAAACCTGCATTTTTATGGAGGCCAAAGTGGGGTCATTTTTTTTTTTACAGTACAAAATTGGCAAAAAATAAAATTTTCTCCTAGGCTGACACTTCGTTTGCCAAATTTCAGCATAGAGCCAATTTTTAAAGCCGAGTAATAAACACCTGAAAAGTTCTGGTTTATAATGGCAGTGCTGAGAAGCCATTAACTGAATGGCTCTGCTATAACACAAGAAAACCCTTAAACTGTCAAAAAACCTGTAGAAACTGGTGGATGGAGGCTTAGCAAATGCCAGCTTTGCCTTGAGCTTGGAGCTGAGGAGCAAAGGGAACCTGTGGAGATTGGCAGTGTGGATCATTAGGTGTGCCCCTTCTCCCTTTTGGGAAAACGGTCCTTTCCCACATGTGTGGTGGAGCGAGATGAGCATCCTGTCCCAGGTGAGATCTCTCCAGGTCTCTCAAGCCATAGGGAGAAAAAGGTGAGGAGGAACAATGGGGATGGAGCTCCAGGGGAGCAGAGAGCAGAATTTGGAACAACAGGAAAAGCCTGGAGCAAAGAAGGAACTGAAGGATGCAAGGTGCCAGAGGGGATTTGAGAGGAAACAGTGTGGGGAGGGATGTGTGGCCAGGAGCCTGGGCAGCACCAAGTGCAGCTCTTCAGGGCACTGGAGGGAGACGTGACCAGCAAGGTGGCATGAAGCCCTGGAGAAGCCCTACTTGGTTTGTGTTCTCCTGGGCCCACAGGGCTTATTTCTGCACAGATTTTCCTGGAAGCAAGGGCAGCTCCGCTTCCTTCTGCCTGTGACCTGTGGCTCGCTGGCACAGGTGGAAGGAAACGCCGCATCCCAGACGAGCATCGTGTGTGCACATGGCCGGGATCAAGGTATCAAAAGCCACCTCCCCAAGGCAGCACACAGCCCATGGCCAGCTCTGCCCTTCCCAGCACAGGGGGGAAGCCGAGCTGTAAGAGCAGTGTAGTAAAATAGCAAATTGACCAGTAAAAGAAATCAGTAAATGAGGGGAACAGCTATTAATGTGCCAAGCCAAGATGTGTAATTATACCCTAGGACTTTTCCAAACTAATACATGTTAAAGGTGTAAACCTATTAAAGGAGAGATTTTTCTGTACAGGGAACTTATGTAGATAGAAGGATTTACACTGTATTTTATTCTTGTATTATAAGGTATAAGGAACATTTGAGCAAATCCAGTCATTCCTATTATTACAATATCATACGTTTTTCATACCATTTTATGCAGTGCTTCAAAAACTTTGGCAGTAATTCTCTTTATATTGTTAGGAATTTTCTTTTAAAAACAGAATTCTTTTTCTCAAATAGTTAATTAGATTTTGAACTTCAAATACAGTACTTATTTTTTTTTCCTCCCAAGAATAGGGGTGTTAGATCCATTGTGCTGGCCAAATTACAGTTTGGATAGTTACATTCTCTCTGCTTAATCACCCTGCAATTTCATTCGAGTGAAGGATTTGGTGCCTCAGGTGTCCTGAATTCCTCCAGGGCTCTGCGAGGCAAAGTTGCTGCCACCATCCACCCCAGAAGCATCTGCAGAGAATTGTTGTCCCCTTCCAGAGATGGATTTTTGTTGTATTCCTCTGTTGTTACACTTCACAGCGAATTTGCACTTTTCCAATCCCAAATATTTAGGCACATCTGCAGGATTTCTCTTGCTACAGAAAGGCAAATTTGTTTTAAGGGACCCCAGACAAATTTCTTTATTTGCTTGTTCACCCTTTGGCATGATGGGTGCGGCAAAGGAGCGGGTCCTGGCTGCCCCACCGCATCCTCTCCCAGCTCAGAGACCTGCTGCCCCTCAGCATCATCTCTTCTTGTGGCTTGAGGGGAGAAAAGGATTGGGATAAGCAACAGCCAGATTTGGGTAGGAGACATCAGTGGGTCGTAACCCGTGCATGCAGTGAGGAGCTGCCTTTGCCTGGGGAAGGGGAGCGGGAGGGAAGGACCCTGTCCATGAATTCAGTTCAGACCCCGTTTTTTTGGAATGAAGTGATGGATCGTGGCATTGCGCTGTGAAGGGCTGGAGTGGAAGTACAAAGGAAAAACCCAGAGCACACAGTGAGCCCTGCTTAGTGATGCACAAAGGACTCTGAGCCGGTCGGATGACCCCAAGGGATCTGAGAGCAAAGTCCTCTGGTTGGGGTGTTTGCTTAGCCGGCATGGCTGGCTGTTTCTCGCCCATGTGAAACCAGATGTGCACCATCAAAATGACTGACGTGGCCAGCGGCCAGGGAATGGCTGTGCCGGGGCTGGGGCTTCTGCCCTGCAGTGTTGTTGTCCCAAAACAACAACAAACAACAGTATCTTCTCCTCTTCCATTCTCTGTCCTACTGGGCTGAGTGAGGGGGTTGCTCCTGACCCAGAGACAGTGAGGGAGAGGGCAAGCACACTATGTGCAGTGTGAGGTGATGGTCAAAATGACACCTCCCTCTCCATGCCCTGCTTCCTAAAAAGTGATTTATACATGTACAGGAGAACGTAGGCTGGTAACCTGTAGTATCTCCTCCTGGTAATTCAGAGCTGCCTTGCAGCGAACACACCTTCCCAGTGCAGTGTGACAACCAGAGAACATTTCAGGGGACTCCTCTGTGTGCTTCTGCCTGCACTGAGTCTTCTTGGCTTTAGCACTGTTTCCCAGCTTTGCAAATTGTACTGTTTTGCTTATTTTTGGCATTTTGGAGGTGCATTTGATCGTGGTGCTTGTTCTAGCAGGAGCAGAGATCCCAGTGCCGCTCCCAAACTCTGTCCCTATGTAGCATCAGCAGTGTCACAACTTTTCTTTGTGTTCCTATATAACCATCAGGGCTGTTGCATAAACACCTCCTCAGGAAACAATTCAAGTTGTTTTGTTGTATGTACAAAATTAAGTGTCTTCCTCTCTAAAGAAGAGAAAAAACTCTTCCCGTGGCTGCCTTCTTAAAAAAATAAAAAATAGCTTTTGAATATTGGAGGAAAACTTAGAACTATGAGCCAGCTAAATAAACTGTATCATGAAACCTTGGGGACCACTGAAATGGGAACAGTGGCCCATTACTGCTAAGAAGGTGTTTTATTGAAAATACGCTGATGTGCGTTCCCAGCAGAGTGAGTGAAAAGCAGCAATGCCCAGTGGTGATATGGGGTGTTCTCACAGGTGAACCAGAATATAGAGCTCGGCCCTCCTGGGCTGCGAGCACAGTGGTCTGATAGGTGTTTTTACATAAGGGGGCCCATAGTTAATCCGTTTTATTTTAATTTGCATCTCTGTCAGTACATGTGTGTACGTAGGCGTGTGTGTATGTAGTTTGTTGTGGAAGCAGGCCTGGGCTTTTGAAGGAGATCCTTTGTGGTGAGGTGAAGCATTAAGTCTCCTGATGACAGAGACAGATTACCAGGAGAGGGCAGTGCTTCCAGCACTGCATTCCACACCAGCTGTCCCCACACCAGCCCTGAACTGGGATGATCCACCCCCCAAACTCCCAGCCCGGGACCCTGGAGTGGCTCCAGCCTGGAGCACCCGCCTGCCTGCACTACTGCGATGGGCAGGAGATGATCTGGGGTGGCCAGGAGTTCACTGGTTAATACTTAACAGGCAAAAATGTGTTTGATTGACATTTGTTTTGTTGATGTTTCATTCTGTGGTTTTTTTCTTACCATGGCAACTTTAACATCACGACAAAACACCTACTTTTCCTCTCGGAGCCATCGCTGTTGTCATGCCCAGTGGGTTATTTTAGTAGACAGGGCTTGTTCTTTTCAAGTGGAGGTGTTGCCATCTCCTACCAGATACCACCTCCAGTCTTTCCTGTCCTAAGAAGGTTTTCTCTGTGTGAACACTGTGTTTCAACCCATGGCAAAAAAAAATGGAGTTTTAGTGGAAACTGCAGCATTTCCTCTACTGTACGTGACATAAATGCCATCTCACATAATTAAGGAAAGTAACCAGGAACAGTTAGTGGTGATTACCTCTCAATATATTGTGTACTTTGGGGCAGAAAAATAAATTATGAATAATGCCCAAGCATACTTGGAACAATTTGCACACTGTGCTGTGAGTGATGCAGACCTGCTGGTAGAAGAGTGTGCTAATAAATTTTACTTTGTGGCGGAAACAAGAGATTACAGTTTATTAGGAAAGGAGATGGCAATTTATTAAGATCAATCAAATATGAATGCAGAGCAAAAACGTTGCCATTTTTATTTATTTATTTATCTAGAAGCAGGGGGGGAGCAATTATATAAAATTTGTTGTTTACCTGTGATGTTTGATTCATTATTAATATTTTTATGTTTAGAGGGAACCATAATTTTGCTGAAATGTCTTCCATAACTCCTGCACAATCATATTCATAACTCACCTGAATGTTGACACATCCTGCTGTGTATATATAAATTAACTAGTAACACTGGCATTATAAAATGATGCATTAAATGAAGATGTGAATGGTAATTTAAAGCATGCCATGAAGTGAAATTTAAACCATTGTACAACACTGAGGGGATTTAAAGAGCCTTTTTCGTGCAGAATTTGCAGGGGCAGTAAGGAAAATGACAGTTTCACATCAAAAGAAGAGCAACAGGGATACAAGGATTACTGAAATGTTAATTGCTTTGGTATTCTGTTTTGTTAGACACCATCCGCCTAAAAGTCACTTTTCTGCCTGAAGATATTTTACCATGAGGGCATTAGCTGAGATTATTAAAAAAAAGACAGAAAAAAAAAATGTTTACTTTGTTCTTTTTCTCAGCAGTTTGTGGGTAATAAGTTTCACTGTTTCCTGTTTAGTCAGTTGTTTTCCCCATTTGTTTTTGTAGGTCTTTCAAACAGCAACAAGGGAAAATGAAGCATTCTCAAAACAGGAAAATATGATTTAACCCCACAAAAATGGGCCTGGGGATCTAGGAGTGGGAATAGTATCCGAGACGGCTTTTTCCCGCAGAACTGCAAACAGCAGCTTGCTTTTAAACCGTCCCATGGCTCTGTCCACTGTGCCGAGCAGTGGGATTTGGCACTTGCCTTTGCCAGGCTTGGCGTGGGACCTGTGGAGGGGGGGTGGGCTCCTCTGTGCCACAGCAGCGCTGGCACAAGAGCTCGTCTGAATTACTCACTCCCAAATTTGTGTGTGGGGAACAGGGTGCAGGATTTGGCCCACCACCAGCAGACAGAGAGCAGAGTAGGACGTGTTTGGCCCTGGCTGCCCAGGGGAATGTCCTCAGGGTAAGGGCAGATGTATTGCTGTCTCAGGTAGAAATTGCCTCATATTAGGACTAAAAATTTTCTGATTTGGGACAGGTTAGAAAAGGTTGTGCTTTGTGGGTGTCTTTTCTTTCCCCCTCCCCTGCTCTGCAGGTAGAGGCGGCTTTTCTATAGGCAAGACCATGGTCTCTGCATGGAGAGGTATCTACAAAAGTCCGTGAATAATGTGTACATGTAAAATAATGGCACAACAAAACCACTTATTCCCCTGTATTTGTCATAATTCCTAATCTATTCCTCTAACTTAGACCTTAGTGTCCCGTGATTATTGTCTTTCACCTAGGTGTTGATATGACCACTTAATATGGATCAGATCCCGTGGGAACATGGTGCCAAATAGCCATCTAGCCTGCCACGCTCTTCCCCAGTTATTTTTAATGTATTACTTTATGTGTTCTGTTTTGAACATCCCTGTCTGATGGTCTCTGTCTGTGATGACTCTCCATAATTGAATGGAATTAAAGTGGGAGTTTATGGTTCTTCTTGGTCTTTTAAAATATTTTGCTGGCTTAGAAATGCATTATATTTCATGATGACCTTACTTAACAAGTGTTACCATCTCCTTTAGTAAGGATGAAGTTTTTAGCCCACAGCAGATGTTGGCTGAGCTTGCAGGTATGAAGCTTTTATATGAAAGGGTATAAAACGCTTTAAAAATAACGGCCTGCAGGTTCTGTGGCCAGCACTCAGTGCTTAGACAGCACCTTTCATTTTTCAAGGTGTTTTGCAAATATTGGTCTAACGAAGATCCTGAAATGAGTCGTATTATCCCCGTTCTGCAGATGAGGAGGCAGAGATGTTGAAGTCATTGACTGCCTTGAAATGGTGCAGGCCACTCCGAAACCAGGCCACAAACGTGGCAGACTGAGCTCTCAGAGAGAAGCATCCTCAATGTCAGTGATATTAAAAAAAAAAAAACAAAAACAAAAACACAATAAAAACCAAAACAAAAATTTCTAGGTGACTTGGCCGAGGCTGAGGAGAATTGTCAGTGCCAGAGCCAGCGCTGTGCTTTTGCTTTGCATGTAGATCACAGCCTTGGGCTTGCATTGCCACGTTATGCTTTTTCTTTGCCCGTGGAAAGAAGAGAAATGCCTTGAGCAAAGTGGTAGGTTTCATAGTGTCCTGGTTTTTTTATAAATACAGTAGGTCAGAGCTTGGCCCAGAGGCGTGTGATCAGCCAGTGACCAGGACAGAAGGAGGGCACTGGCCTTCTGTTGAGCTGTGTGTACCTGGATGTGGCCATACTGGAAAATAAGGATTGATGATGTGAGAATAAGTTTGAGGGTTGTGTGTGAACGAGAAGTTTGTGCTGAGGAAGACAAGATAGATCAAAAGATTTCCAAACGGGGGTCTGTAAAGCATCGTCTGATGGTATGCAGAGACTGCCTGGGCCTGCTGCCCCCTCCTCATTTCGGATGCAGAGTTGGTTAGGGTGTGTTAATGCAGTCGTTCCTACCGCTGCTCCTTTGCTGTCAGTGCCGTTGGAGATCCTGCCACAGCGATGCTCTTGGAAACGCAGCAGGAGGAGGAGGTGGTCCACAAGAGAAACTGTTGAAAAGTTTAAGCCTGTGTATTCTGTAATATATTCCCCAAAGCAATCCAGATTCCTCGAGATTGCTTTGAAGTCCAGGACAGGAAGGATTTCTCTTAAGCACAGGTGATAATTATTACTAGCTCGTTGCATGCGTTACCGGTTTCTGTTACTGCTGAGTGCCCAGTGTGTTGGGGGGCGTGTGTACATCTGTGCTTGACTTTGGATAGATAGAACACATATAAATACTGGCTGTTCCCGTGCCCTGTCTGGGCTGACCTGCTCGGGGTGTCCATGCCCCTTTAAGAGGCAGGCACTCTCTGATTCATGTAGGCTGTTTCTGGCAGATTTAAGGTCTTGCAAAAGATGCCCTTAGTCCCTTATTAAATATTCATAAGAGGGTGGGGTCACATTTTTGTGACCTGAAAAAAATCCCATTAATAAATTTGTTATCTGACACGAAAACACTTTAGGGTGGAAAGCAATCCGTATCGCATCCCATTTAACATCAGATCACTAGTTGTCAGTAAATTGGGTCCTTTGTCTTTGCTTCTTGTGAGGTTCTTCAGCAGCATCACTAATGGGGCTATTGTCTGACAGCCCGACTCCTGCAAATAACGGGAGGTTCTGCTGGGAACGGTGTAGGGCGGCTTGCGTCTGCACTGGTACTTGCACGTAAAGTAACTGAGGAATAACTCTCTGCTTCAATTTTATCTGCAGAAACTATGTGAAAATGTAAAAAAAAAAAAAAA